>NC_081444.1:7574819-7598705 GCF_007210705.1 Tigriopus californicus
TGTCTGTCTGTCTGTCCGTTTGTCCTTGTCGGAGTGTCAGTGGACAACTGGACATCGACAGTCATCGTTAGTTCCAACCAGCTGGAGTGTGTCTATGTTCGATCGAGAAACCGATTACCAGTTCTATCCGGTGTTGACCTGGTGCCTTGCTCCCTGTGTCCCTCCCTCAGGGTCCGGCTCAGCCTGCCTTCCTCCCTGCCTGCGTTCTGCTTGCCCGTCAACCGCTCAGCTCTAGCCTTTCAGTTGACCATTGATTTTCCTTCCTGTTTGCCGAGCTTCCCTTCGGTCGATCCATTTATCATCCCTTCCTCCATCCCAGAGAGCAGAGAAAAACCATGGGATCCTCCTCCTCGCCGCTATACGATAAATTTCATTTGTATAGCACGCCTCAGTTCCTGTTTATCGTGCCCGAATGTCCCTCCTCCTCCTCGTCCTCCCAAGAGACCCAGATCGTAGTAATCGACCGATGGTCAGGTCGAATCAAGTTGGCGGCCAAGGCCGAGCACTTTCCGTTGGCAGCCAACGTGGCCTTTCGAAAGATTCCCATTTTCGGGGTTTTGGGTTGGATCCCAGCCCAAAATCAGCCCCAATTGGTGGTGATCACCAAACGGGTGCGGGTAGGCGAATGGCCGGATCGTCACGTGGTTTATCGCTTGGAAGGCGCCGAGATCATTCATGTGTGTCAAACGCCCATCACCCCTGACACTCGACGAATGGTTGAGGCCGTCAGCGGGGTGTTGACCACGCCCTACTTCTACTTTTGTTACACCCAAGACTTGACCGCCACGCGGCAACGCCTCTTCCTGGCTTCGAACGAGTCTCAAAGCCCTCAGTCGTGGCTCGATCGAGCCGATGAGCGGTTTGTGTGGAATCGGAGCCTCCTTGGACCTCTATTGAAGAGCGCGGCGGGTCCGGACATTCAACCTTTCCTGACACCCATGATCCATGGGGCGGTGTTTATCTTTAAATGCGGGATCCAAGGTCAAGATGTGGATTGGATTTTGGTCTCTCGACGTAGTAATCGACGGGTGGGCACGCGATTTTTTCTTCGCGGTTGCGATGATCACGGACGGGTGTCCAATTTTGTCGAGACCGAGCAGATTGTCATCCATGGTTCGATGGTGTCGTCGTTCGTGCAAACTCGCGGTTCGATGCCCATGTTTTGGGAGCAACAACCGGACATTCGTTACAAACCCAAGGCCTTGGTCACGCCTAAGAAAGAAAGCATCCAAGGATTCGTGGCCCATTTCAAGGAACAAGTGCCGCTCTATGGCGAACAAGTCATCATCAACTTGATTGACCAGAAAAAGGCCGAGGGCGAACTCGAGCTGGCCCTCAAAAAAATTTGCCATGAGGCCCAATTGAAAGGGGTTCATTATGTGGCTTTTGATTTTCATAAGGAGTGCAGCAAAATGCGATATGACCGTCTCCAAATCCTGATAGATAGTTTACGGCAGCATGTGGCCAATTATGGATGCTTCTTCTACAGTGCCGCTAATCCAGACTCGTTGCAACTCCAGAAAGGCGTGTTTCGAACCAATTGCATGGACTGTTTGGATCGAACGAACGTAGTTCAGTCCCTATTGGCCACAGAGAACCTGAACCTGGTTTTAAGACGTATGGGCATTCTCTCGCCCGCTGACAATGTATTGGATCAACTTGAATTCCAGCATATCTTCAAGAACGCGTGGGCAGATCACGCCGACTTGATATCTATTCAATATGCGGGCACGGGTGCTCTCAAAACAGACTTTACGCGCATGGGAGTACGAACGAAGTACGGCCTTCTCCAGGATGGATGGAATAGTGCCGTGCGTTACGTTTTCAACAACTTCACCGACGGTATTCGAACCGACGCCCTCCGATTCTTCACGGGTGAGGTCAATATGGAGGAGTATCTGAAGCAATACCAGAAGAAGAAGCCTTCACAAGGATCGTTAGACTACTTACCCGGTGTGTTCCTCGCAGTTTTCATCGCATTGATTCTTACTCTTGTGTTAACTCATGAAGTGAGTCTCAAATTCTTCGTCCTTTTCCTTGGGGCAATTGGATTCTTGTACTTGATCGGACAAATGATCCTTCAAAACGGGCGCATTTGGGTCAATTTCCCTCGGACACTTCAATAAGCTTGAGCTTGTTTGTGGCCCCCTTGTCCATAATTCCATTTCTCCGTCAACGCTTGTTCCTTCCCCTTTATTTCCGTTCTCTATTAAAAGACATTAATCTTATTCATTTTCAAGCCCTATGAAACAACAGCATACTCTATAGATCTCGCTTGCTTTTATTTCATTTCTCACGATTCAACTAACATCGAACTTGGAAGTTGGTTACGTTTTCGGAGAATGGTGATAGCTTGGGCCTCGAAATCGTTTATGGAACCGTCTTTCAAGGTCTCAATCCAGGGCCAAATCCTCTGCGATTCCAAACAATTTTGTTGCAACAAATGCACGGCAATTCTGCTCAGGCTTTCTTCATGATTGAAACGAAGCAAGGCTTGGAGAAAGGCGTCGGCCGTTTCATCTAGATTGATCCTTTCATCCGCAAGTAATGTCTTGAGCACATTCTCCAACAATTGGAAGTCTTTGCACACGGAGAGGAGCTTTCCAGACAAAGTACCTTTAAAACAAAATCCAAGATGATCATTGGGCGTGTCAAGATCACATTCTTAGTGCAATGAAATCGTTACCATGGACAATCTTAGCCAACTTTTGAGAGGTCTCTTCATAATCACTGGAATGTTGCTCCACTTGTTGTATCATCAATGATCCGAGCATCAAATTGGCCTTTAACTCCTTCGGTTTATCGGTGAATGAAAATGGATAAGCGTTCAAGAGCTGTTCGACAAACATAGGTGGGTAACTCAAGCTCTGAAATGGATTAAAAACCGTGAAACGAATTGCTGCAGAAATTAGAACAGACTCGACTGACCTCTTTCATGTAGATTTGTTCCAAATGATACAGTACTGAGGCAACTTTGGCCAAACTATCCTCGAGGATAGCATCCAGACTTGAAGAGTTCATTCCACCTCTTTCATTCCAAGATCCGCTTTTGATTTCGGAGAGAACCTCGGATAAGAGTCCAATAATCTTTCGGGTAATCAGAGTAGATCCACTCTCGTCTGAGGTATTCAAGTCCGTAGTCTTAAACGGTGCCATTACGTCCAACAATGTCATCCCACTCTGATAATAAGACTTGGTGGCAAACAGTCCCTGGAACGGCTGGAAACTGGATTCTTCCAATTCCCTTTCTACTCTTAGCAAGGTCGTCGGTATTGAAGACTCAGCCACAATACTCAGCATTTGATCTAATCGCGTTAATACAGCCAAGCGCCATTCGTTATGGCTGACGTTTTGATCTAAAGTTCCACTGAACGATGGACCTGAGGTGACTGTTCCATTTGAGCTCTGGCTATTCTGCTTCTGGCCCAATTGGGCTAAAGTAGAGGTCACTATTTTTTCAAACGATTGTTCCACAACATTTGGACAGAGATCTATCACCGAATCCAACACTTTCAGGCTGTGTCGAGCCACGGAAGGATCAATGTGGGACAAAGAACAACACAGATGGGCGGTTAGCAATCGTTGGACGGGTTCCGTTTGGAAATCGTCGGACTAAGAGGATAAAAGGAACATTTATTATGTAATTTTGTCATCAAGTTTTGGTCATCGTATCTTCTTACCTCTTCCATCAGAACTCTTAACAATTTAGCGACTTCGGTTCGAACATCACGGTCCGAGTCGGAGAGAATGGGCAAAATCTTGGGTAAGAATGTAGTGATTTCAAGTAAGGCGGGTAATTCTTGACGACGTCGCATCAATTGGATCAAGGCTCGAACGGCTTCTAATCGAACCGTGGCATTGGTATTGGTAAGTCGATGGGTATTTTCCTAAAAATTAGGATAAATTACAAGCCTAATCCAATTATGGAGCACACCTAATTTCGATTCGATTCGAACATTTTACCTTAAGACTGGGTAGTTTTCCGGTGAAGACCGGCGTCTCAGGGGCGGGGGTCGATGAAATTGTCACTTCAGAAGTTTTATGCAAGGCAATCACTTTGGTTTTCACGTCAAATTTGGTCTCGTTAGCCCCTTTACCCCGGATTTTCCGCCCCTTTTTCTGCGGCTTTCCCGAGGTTTTGAGTTGAGTCTTGGCCTTCTCGGCTTTCTTCCGTTTTTGACCGGCCTTTTTCACCATCTTGACGAAAGACGGGATAAGGGGATGAGGGATCGATCAATTAAGCTTCAGACTTGAGGGCGGAGGGTTGAGTGTCCTTTTGGGCTTGACTGGTGGGCATGGGAGGCAAATCGTCCATGTCATAGATGACTTTGACGATGAGCGAGCATGATGGACACGTGGCTACTTCTTCACCGCATTCTAGTTCGTCGTAAGTGATGAGGAATTGATCGCCACACGGACACGGATACGTGAAAGCCTCCAGGTCCTCGTCCCACTCAAAATCCTCTAATTCAACTTCGTCGTGGAATACCAAACCGTCCGAACTCATGCCCGTTGTTCATGAGTCGTCGCCCGTGCCTCAAATAACGTCAAATCCGTGCACCAGTCGGTCTAGCACCCTTCACTTTTCAAGTTTCCAATGGATTAAGTCAAGCACGTTGTGCAATCCAATCATGTTGTAGCTCTTGGCTAAGAAAACAACAACAAAGGAGTGACTCTAAGGGTGACTAGACATAACTAGACATATGGCTATGACTTGAATGAGTCAGACAAATACTTAAACCCAAACAGCCTTTTCTTAGTTTATTCGTGTAGGTGGTGATGTTGTATGTTCTCAGTATCCCAAACCCAAAACTCAGGTCGAGATGCCAGCATATTAACAAATTTACGAATAGTCAAATGACTAGTGTTCTCACTCAAACATACGCAAATAACATTTATTTGCATCCTGAACCCTTATTTGCATCCTTGGTCCGTTTTCGCATTTTTATGCATTTTAAGCTACTTTGGACTGATTTTCCTTAGGCCATAAATTTGTATAAACTTGTATGGGTGATACCAGATGCCAGACTTTATCAAGAGATTATTAACTGAACAATTTTTGCCCAAGTCCTGTGAAACAATGACAAAAAAGCCATCAACTCTTCTGGGAGACGTATCAACTACTCTATGGATTAAACTCCGAACTATTATGACATGGAAAAAATAATTTTACAAAGGGTTGTATACTCTGTGATTGATAACGCGCCAATGCTTCGTAATCATCGTTTCCAACCAAATAGTGCTAGGAAAGGCCCAGATTCACAAGTTTTTGGTGACTAACTTTAAAAAGCATCATTTTTTTCTAAACTCATCATTAGCTTTTAACACAATTTAATGGAAAAAGATGATGACAAAAAGTTGCTGGCTTGATGCAACTTTATGATGTCATTAACATGTCAAAAGTGTTTGTAATCATATACTTATAGGATTTGAAAGGTCTCTCAGAAGTTTAGTCTTGGATTATTGTTCAGATGCTGATCCACTGGAATCAGAGCATACTATGATAAAAAAAAATATGTGTCCAACAATGAACCACTGGAGTATGGACGGGGATGTTAAGGTTGAAAATTAGCAACTCCAATTCAAGTCAATAAATTAAATTCTTCGTCAAATAAGGCTGGCCCCAGATCCCTGCGATGGCGTATTTCAAATGTCAGCTCAATCAAACGACTGGGTCAAAAGTGCAGTACATAACAGAGCACAGAATGAATGACTTAGCCCTCTTCTGGTAATCAATTACCACAAGAGGGCTAGTTTGTTCATTCATTGAAGAGCTTTGTAGTGCCTTTTGAGACGGCATAACTTTTGATCCAGTCACTCGATCGAGCTGAAAATTGAAATGAGTAATTATTGTAGCCTGGGATCATTCTCATTTGAAGAAGAACATAATGCGTTAACTCAATCGCGAAAAGCTAATTCCCAAACCAAGCGTCCCCGTCCATATTCCAGTTGTTTATGGTCCAACTTAACAAATTGCTTAAAATACCTTTGTTTACCGTAACAACATGAGGCATCTTTGAAGTTTAATAGCATCCTTATTTGAATCCTGGGCTTGTTTTTTTGCATCTTCATTTGCATCGTGAGGTTTTTTATGCTTAACTTTGAGAACCTTAGACTACGGACAGAACTATCCCAAAACGAAATGAGCTTTTCAACGCGTTGAACAGCAACCTCTACCTCGTTCAGGTGCGGGCAATTGAAAACAAAAATAGAGTTACCTATGGTGCGGACTAATGCGGACAAATAAATGCCACCGTCACAACCAATATTAATTATTACATTACACTTGTGGACAATCGCACGTTCGCCCATACTGCCCATTTAAATTGTTAAGCCGTAACTAGTGCTGTAATTTCACTAGTGCAAAGTTGGACTGGGCTAGCCTGGATTCCAAGTTCCAACTAGGGGCAACAACTTGGTAAGCATACGCATACGCTTGACCATGGATTTCTAGAAGACCTGTTTTAGAAGTCCGTGGCTTGACCAATAGGGACTGCTTGTTTCATTATGAGACATCTCGCGGCAAAAAAAGAAAGACAGCGTTAGTAAACCCTCTGCTAACGATTGTTCTTGCGTCATTGTAAAGAAACATATTTAAAAATCCTAGACTGAATGACGTTGATGAGTTAAGAGTGTTTTTTCCCAACATTGTAAGCTCTATCTTGAACAAACTATCAAGCAAGAAATCCTGGCAATTTTGAATGAGACACTCAGCAACATCAAAAATCCAAAAAAACTGGATTACTGATAGAATCAATTAAATAAACACAGAAATTTGTTACTAGAGTTGATTTGCTTTTTCAATGATATCACATTAGTAGTGGCTGGTTGGGAAACCAATAGCTGACCTCAAAATGTGAATGATTATTCCCACATCAAACTAAGTTTGTTTTTCATTATTGATACGTTTGATGACTCATTACTTTGGAATTGGCTAGTGTCCTTTTAAAACCAACAATAGAAGTGATGTGATCAAATGAATTATTAAACTTGAATGTAGGGTACCAGAAAGCTTTGTATGATAGGCTGCAACAACAATGCCATCAAAGTTGTTTATTATTTGAACAACTCATACATCAAGCTTGATGATAAAATAAAGAATATGGGTTACGACTAGCTTTCTTGGAAAAAAATCAATACAGTTTTCTGTATGGTGGAATTATTATTATTTGCAAGTAAAACTTGCATCATTAATGATTTGGAAAATATTCAACTTTAAGATGTAAAACATTGAAATGAAATTTACTTTCAAAAAGTAAAATATTAAAAGTCAGGATCCATAGTTAAAGAAATTGAAAAGTTTTGATTCACAGATATTATAAATTGCTCATTTCGTTCTTTCACCTAGAAATTTCAGAAGTAGATGTGAAAGTTGAGACTCTGTCCAATACATTTTTATTAATTAATTTTTCAATTGACTTAAGACAGTGTTATTACTTATTATTTTAACCCTGTCACAAAATCTCAAATTGGTTGTTGCAAGTTTTACTTAAGCCATTATCCTAACTTCTCAAAATATGTACCCTCCCAATGGTCTAAATTTCACAAACCATGAATTAGTTACGCTTTACAATCTTCTCAAAGACTTGTCAACAGGGCATTAGTAACCAAATTACAAATAACGAAATTACTTTAATTCGTTCCTCTTTTTGAAAAAGGCATTGTAACTCCACAACCATTTAAAATGGTGCAATTATAACGACCCCAAATCTAAGGAAAATACTCGTCACTCGTTCCTTTTCCACCTTCCAGACTGGCCGTTCAATTTTTAGTTCTCATGACAACTGAGGAAGCTAAAGGTTCGACAGAAATTGTCAGTGTTTGCTGTTTCCATTCAACATATTATGAACATTGAAAGTTAGGTTTGAAAATTGCGGTTGCTCTTGACTACTTTGAGGGAGTTCTTGGTTTCAAATCTTGTAGCATTTGCTATTTTATTGTTTACATCTTCTCAATCAAAATTCACTGGACTGAAGACCTGATTCAGTCCAATTTCAAGCAAAGTAAAATCGCTCTTTGGCTTAAGTATGATGCATCAAATTTCCAAAGCTTCCAGATTTTCACAGCTTAAGTCATAGGCTTCTAACAATGAAGCTTTACTGGCTTGACAATGCTGAATACTGTTTTTATTACTTTAATTCGAAAAGTGGCTCAGAGTGGTATGACCAAGAGCAAGTCGATTTGCCGGGAAGCTCGTTTGCAGTCCATATTTCAAGAAGTCCCCGGCCAAACTCACTCTGACAATCAGTTTCGTTGATTTAACACGTTTATCGTCCTTGACGCTCATAATTTTTTCATGCAAGTAATAAACACTTTTTTGGATGAAAAGTGTGCCAAAGAGTTTATTTTTTGATTCAAAATGATCACATTCATGGTTAAGGCCACGGTAGTGCTAAAAAAGGAAAAAAATACATGAAAGAAAAGAAGGAATCGCCTAACCTTTCAAGATCATATCGTATTGAAACAAACCACCGTTTCATAATAAGTGAGTTCGTGTTAAATAAATGGATGAATGTATTTCAAACTTGCAAAGCTTATAGTAGTTACGGTGGCAGAATTTGAAATTAAAACGATCTAGTTCTTGCAATGGGCGGGCCGATCAAGACCAGTGACGGACCTGTTGGACAGGAAACTCCGAAAGGATCGAAGGGCAAGCAATCGAATCTCCTGATTTTGAAAGACTCTTGAACATTGCCAGAGTTGATGAAGAGCATCAAACTCGTGTTATATCATAGGCATACAACATCAGGCATCCTGAGGGACGGTCATTTCACACTTTTCATGCTTGGCTCAAGGTTCATGCTAATTGGGCACGGATGGATCTCTTCAATTTCAACTAACCTAATGAATAATGAAGATAATGCCGCACACCAACACTTTCCCAACCCCTCCCCGACCCTTCATCCCTGTTCAAGAGTCTTTGAAATCAATCTCCCAAAAGGCAAGTCAAGTTCATCTTCTTCTTTTTTTCATTTTCACACTGGTCCACTGTCTATCTCGGAACTCGCATCTCGGGTTCATTTTGGCTCTTGACAATGGCGTTTAACACAAGCCACAAAATAGCGATTGTCGCACGGGGTCAATTCCCATAAATGAGGTTCATTCTTTTTGACCGTCACGCACTTCTCCGACTCATCTCCGCCGATGAATCGAGAATAGTCGGCTGGCTCTCGGGTTTGGGGCCATCGGATGGGCAGACCACGGCCCTCCTGGGCCCTGGCCTTCAATTGATCTTGATCGCCTGACGTTGAATAGGGTTCTATGGGGATGGCGTGAATCCACACAGAGTGTTGATTCTTCTTTAAGGCATGGTCCATCACGGCTTGCCATTCGGGCTGCCCGTCCAGGACCTGCCACACCTCTGATCCTAAAGTTTGGCAATGGGCCAAGGCTCTAGAAAAGTGAATAACAGATCTTGACGACTTGGCATCAATCTTAACGGCCAGGAAAGCCTTGGGGGATTCCGCATCGGATGGATCGATGAGGTAGTCGACTGATTCGAACCCGTCGCCCGAGCAGTCCCGGAGCACTTCCGATTGGGACCCGATATGAACAATGATAAGGACTAGAATCAGAATTATGAAAGCGGCCAAAGAGGTCATGGCCACGATCCATTTCACACGCGGGTACAGCGTGCAGGGGAGCCTGGATTGTGGTCCTCCACTCCATGGGTTCGGTTGAAGAGGGTTGATAGCGGGCACCACTCCCACTCATGATGGCCAGATCGGGAATCAAATGGACAGTTGCGTTATCTGGTTTAAGGTTTCAGACCCAGGTCCGGTGGGATGTATGTGACTCACCCTCCACTCTTAATTATTATTCAAAATTGGTCGGTCATGCACGCCTATTGGCACAAAGGCAAGCCTGAAAAGATTTACGTATGAATAGAGGTCAGGTTGGTGTTTTTGACAAGCCAGTTTGATTTTAAAACGGGCGTTTTTAGAAACAGACTAATTCACAGGCGTTGAGTTAAATTGATCACTTTGGTTGATATGTCTGAATCTACTTGAAAAACTAATCTGTAAAGTGATATCTGCATTACTGTTTCTTATCATTAGACCAAAATATTTTTATCTGGCAAGTGGCAGGCTCATCTGGTGGCACTGACAGAGGATCACCCATCTCGAAAGCAACTTGAATGAGAAAGGTCCTAAAATCCGCTCTCCACTCCCAAGTGACAACCTTCCGAAGAGACCGCTTCACTGACAGCAAGGTTGCCATGGATGACATGCAGATTATTTTTTTCTTCTCTTCTTATGTTCAATGATGAGAGAGAGAGGTCTGGAGGGAGCTTGAGACATAGCTATAAACTTAATGTCCGTTACTTTCTTTGTATGAACTTTGTAAAAATGAGGTTGGAATAAAGTTGATATCGGTCGCCTTAAATGTTTTTGAGGGCATGCTTTCTGAATTGGTAAATTAAAGGAGTTCACGCTGGGGACCATGCCAACTTTTCTTAAATCCGAACTTGAATCAACTTCATGCCCAGAGAGTGATGGCTATTGAATGCATAATTTTTGGGTCGCGAGTTCTTAAGGTATATTTTTGACTCTGAAGAATCAAAAGCCAAATTTGAACCGTAGAAATCTATTTTGCCTTTGCCTCGTATGAAAACCGGCTTTGATAAAAGAAAACGAAATTGAAACTTATTGCCGTTGGGGAAAATGTCGGTAGAGTTTTTAGAAGATCCTGCAACTTTGTCGCCAGTTTGATTGGGCCTGCAAAATGATGGTATATACCTATCTAGCTGATATAACTAGTCGATCATGGAGTGAGCACATTTTCTCACTATGAGATGGATCTGAGCAACTCCGGCCCAAACATCTGTGATCTCCAAGGTTCCCAACAAATGGAAACTAAAAGTACCGACCGTCAGCATTCTCATGTTTGTACGAGGTGCCTTCAAAACCGAATCACATTTGTCATATGTTTTTTTGTAATTGGTTTAGCACTGGATATGTAATAGACCAAGATTTTTTGGTCTAGACAGGGCTAAGAGGAAAGTGGTCCATTTCGGGCTGAGCTGGGTTGACAGTTTTTACCCGGAGGGACCGGACTGGGCCAAAAAATTCAGATTTCGAGCTGACCTGGACTGATCAGGTTCATATTTCAAGCCATGACTAAGCTGGGCCATGTTGAAAATGACATGACGTCTAACGACAAATAAGAAATGACTGACGTTTTTTGTGAGGTTCAAAATAACGCCACTCTTAATTTGACAAAGTTGGCGTGAATATGCTCGAACCATATTCAATTGTTTCAGCCTAAATCGCTAAACAAAGGAATAAAAAGCAAAAAAAAAAATGAGGGGACTGGAATATCATTTTGAAAGCACCTCGTATTCCCCAAAGTGCATGTAGAAAAAGGGTGCACCTCTACTATACTAGAGACTATACCAAACAAGATCTTCTAAATTACGTAACAGCCGGAGCCACACTTCAGTTTGCAACGTCCAAGAATCGCAAATTTCCCTCACCATATCAAGTCCAGCATGAGTCCCAATTTGAAAGGTGCCGTCTGTCTTGTGACGGGTGCCTCTCGCGGGATTGGTCGGGGCATCGCTCTTCAATTGGGTGAGGCCGGGGCTCTTGTCTACATCACGGGTCGTAGTCAAGGTGACCTGGAGACATGTGGCTCGGAAATTAAAGCCCGTGGCGGAGAGGCCCAGACGGTGGTCATGGATCATGGGAATGATGCCGAAGTGGAGCAACTCTTTGAGCGTATCCAACGAGAGCAAAATGGCAAATTGGATGTTTTGGTCAATAACGCCTATGCAGGCGTCAACACCATCTTTACCAACATGGGCAAACCCTTTTGGGAGACGGCCACGCCTGAGGTGTGGGATTCCATCAATGGGGTGGGTCTGCGCGGTCATTACATCTGCACTGTTCACGCCTCCAGGTAGAAATATGTCATGGACAATTTTGATTTGGCTTTTGAGGTGGCTCAAGTGCTTCGATTACTTTGCCTCAGGATGATGGTCCCGCGGAAATCCGGCCTCATTATCAACGTGTCTTCGGGTGGGGGCCTGATCTATCTCTTCAATGTGGCATATGGTATCGGCAAGGCCGGTTGCGACCGCATGGCCGCTGATTGTGCCCATGAACTCAGGAAATCCAATGTGGCCATGGTGTCCCTGTGGCCCGGACCCGTGAAGACCGAGATGATTCAAGCCAACGTGTTGGGTAGGAAGTAATTGATGGCTGGGTCGAAGATTAGGCCAATCTATCTATTAGTCCTCCTTTCTAATCCACATATACAGATAACCCGAACTCGCCTAGCAAATCCAAGGCCACTTTCGAGGATGGCGAATCATTGGAGTTCTCGGGGAAGGCCGTGGCTCATTTGGCTGGTGATGATAAGATCATGTCCAAGACGGGGCGAATCTTGCTGTCGGCGGATCTGGCTCGAGAATATGGTTTCACAGATGAGGATGGTCTGATTCATGGCGACATGAAAGTCATTAAAAATCACTTAGTCCATGCTGGATGGTCAACGTTGGCTAGTTTCACACCGTCCTTTTTAAGAGTGCCGAATTGGTTGCTGTACTATGCGGGCTACAAATTTTAAAATGTAGAATATGGGGTAGGGACTAATGGGAATTGAAATTGATCAATTGCAAATGGAAGACTTCAAAGTTTGACTCTTTTTTTCATGGATGGTTTGAAATATTTTTAGAGTATGCTAATATCTTTTGTAAACTACAGATTCGACTCATTTAAAATCCCCAAGATAAGAACGATAATAAAGATGACAATAACAAAGACCAAGCACCCTCCTCACCTTAAAGTATAATAGCGAGGCAAATATGACTTGTCAGCCGCTTGTAACGCTTTGTATCAATGGATCTGTTTTTTTATTGCTCGGTGTTATTTTCGTTAAGTTTCATAACATTGAATCGAAAAATCATGATTGTGCGACGACAAGCGACAAAAAAACTCTTCCGTCGACTCATTTAGCGCATCAAAACATACGAGTTAAGCCATTTATGCCCATTAGCTGCAAAGATGTTCCATAATTAGGTAAACAAATTCTTACTTCCGGTGGACAGGAAATCCAAAAATATCCCAAAAGCTTCATTCTGAGTGAGCCATTTACTTTCCATGCTTAGCCCCAAAGTACTTGACGCCGTTGATCTTGGATGCACGGGCGTATTTGGTGAGCAAAGCATTGACATTCAATTTGGCCGAAGTTAGCTTTTCAACGAACGGGGTCATTTCCTCCACCGTCCATTTCTCCTTCTCTCTGAATAAAATTGCCAACCGTTCTTGAACATTTTCCGGGAGATCCCGTTCCCGAAAGATTTTGATGAGTGGTGGGGCTGATTCTCGATCCACGAGAGAGATATCTTGGAGCAAAGTCAATTCGGTGGTCAAACATTCTGGGACGGATTGCTGCCACATCTTTTGGAAATCTGCTAAAGCGAACGCCGAGCCGGATTCCAAGAGATACTCGCCGTGAAACCGAGCCACCTTGGCTCGATTCATCTTAAAGGCCCCAGGCTTTGAACCCGGCGAGTCGAAGTAATAATCAAAGATTTGTTCCAACAAATTGCGTGGCTCGAACGTGGTCAGCATCTCGAGGATATCTTCGCGGACCACATTGTCCCAGTCCCAGGCGTTCATTTCCACGTAATTGGTGAAATACATGAGTAGCTTCATACGGAAATCCGGCTCCAGATAAAACCAACGACCCTCAAGCTGAACCGTGGGCACTTGGGCCAAGGCTTGGATCAGCTCATTTTCTGAGCATTGAATGCATTTTAAAAGTTGGCTCAGGCTCGATCCTGAGGTCAAATCACTTGAACTAGCCAAAGGACTCTGTTTCATATGATCAAAGAGTCGTTTCAAGCGAGGTTGGCAAGGTTTGAGCTCTAAGTAGCGGTGGAATACGCCCAACACGGACGATTGTGCCACATGTCGCGGTTTGACCTCGGTCAAGGCGGTCGGCCTCGGAAACTCGAGTCGATCCATGATGAGTAGACTATTGGACGTCTCGGCTTCCTTGACGTCAAAGGTTTGATCTTGGGTACACAGTACCAAGCTATCCTGGTCTTGACCGCGAAACGTCAATATTTGACCTTGGATCAGGCCCTCGGCCAAGGTGGGTTCCATCTCGACCAATCGTAATTGTGTCAGATCCAACGGATTCGAGTCGAAATGAAGCACTTGACTCTGCGGCATTAAATCCTCGGGGTCCAATTTGGCGTGGAGAACCACCTAATGAAAAAAGTTATTAACTAAATACATAGGTTAGTGATATTGATTATCTTCGAATGAGGACACAGACCTTGTCAATGTCCTCGATAGTTCGCTCCAACGTCATCCTGGAATCCGGCTGTTCGGCATTCAAATACTAAGGTCACTCATGTCACTCCCTCCAAACTTGGCGGGAATCTGACGAATCTGATCAATCTGACGCATGACTGACCTGAGAAAAGAGGAGGAGAGAGACACTCAGAAGTTGCGTGGCTGTGGCTCCAAAACCATTAATAATGACCACAGAGTGTTGGCCCCGCTTGGCCCCCATAGGCATAGTGCAAAAGAATCCTTGTCAATTCATGATGGCCTGGAGGATCGTAAAAGGCTTAGAGCGGCCTGGAGCGAACTTGTTGAGCATTTGAAAAATCCTGGTCAATGTCATTTTCTCATGGTGACATGATAAAGCTCGAGTCCGTCACCCTGATCGAGCTGCTGAGTGTGTGTGTTCGTTCCGTTTGTTCTGTGATCAGTTGATGTTGATTCGGTTCAAGACCCTGTTCCTGCGGAGTCGTCCGACCTTTATGGTCGTTACATGTCTTCCATTTTTGGGTCAGCTGCCACTCTCTCGACATGTAGCTGCTGTAAGTAGAAACGTTGCCAACGTATTTCGTTACAATTGCCGATAGCCGTGAACGTATGGTGTGTGTATCCCACATTGATTTTGTCTGTCGTGAGTTCGAATCTCGATGAGCGGAATCTTTTTTTTTTTTCATTGCAGAATTAAGCTCTAATCTGCCGCCATGTTCGAGGCCCTTGCAACCGAGCTGCCGCAGGCTTGCGGCCGCGGCCTAGGCGCCCCCAGCCCTTGCAACCGAAAGGTTAGGTTAGGTCAGGTTAGGTTTTATTCTCTTCTCGAAGGACCAAAATATCAGCTGACCCAAAAACGGAAGATGTGTAACGGCATAGTCCGACCTTCGTGCTCGCCCCTCAGCGGTCAGCCTCGGTCTACCCTCGAAAGTAATATAACCGTACATACGCGTAGCCCAGTCATGACCGCCGCCATAGTGTTCACCGGGTTTCGATTCCAGCTTCGACCCCTTTGCTTTCAATAATCGTTCCACATGAAGTTGACCAATCGTTGTTAGTATTATGCCTAGGCGCCGCCACGTACGCGGATTTCCCTTTGGCCTCCGCGTCCCACCCGCCTCCTCATCTTGATGTATCCTTCTCCCTCGGTTGTTTCTGGCCTGCCTGCCTGTCTGTCTGTCTGTCTGTTGATCCTCAAGCCCCTTCCAGATTTGGTCTTGGCCTTCGGACCTTGAGCCGCACACTCACTCATACGTACATACGTACTTCTCCGGGTACGTAGTCACTCATAGGGTGGTGGTGGGGCTTGAGGGGCGTTCGTTGGATGGGTTCTTCCTTCGCTCTCCGCTCTCTCTTTCTCGTATCTCTTCTCACGCCATTCTACACCAACCCGGATCTGATACTGTAACCCACCCATGTCCTCTCCTCCCCAGAGCCGACAGCGAGGCCCGGCCGGCTCCTCTTCCGCCTCGTCCGTCTCCGCCCCCTCCTCCACATCGGCTCGACACACCTTGCCTGCGTTAGACGACCCGGGGATACTACAGACGTCGTCGATCCATCGGGCTCCCGCTCCCGCTCTCAAACCGGATTTGCGTGGGCAATTCTTTTTACACGACGAAGTGTTAGATTACCCGCTATCCACCCCGGTTCACGCTCCTGCCTCGCGGTTACACCCATCGCCATTGACCCATCGACGGAAACAGGCCAAGCCTCATAAAGTGGACGAGAACTCGCAAGTGGCGGGCACGTCCATCGTGACCCAAAAAGGACGAAGTTTTGAGGCTCCACCGTACTCGGCTATTCAAGGCTATTTATCTGACGCCGTCATGTCGGGTGATTCGGATGATTCTTGTATTCTGGTAATTGACACGGGCATGGCCTCACCGAGTCATAATAATGACGAAGTCACGGTGATTGAACCCCAGGCTGCCCGCCAGCCGGATCCTGAGGCTCCAGCCCAAGATTCCCAGGTAGCAACGGTCGAAGCCCAGACTGATTCAACCGCAACGGAACAGAATAAATCGGGGCCCAAAGGAAAAAGGTTGGAAATGAAAGTGTTCATAGATTAAGTCTGATGGGCGTCTCTTGACCTGCCGTTATTCTGTTTTTATTTCAGACTAACTAAGCGTAAAAAATCCCAATCACAGGATGGTCCACCCAATGGTTCCGACGGAGAGCCCTCCCAACCGGCAAAGAAGAAGCCCAAAGTGACGACGCCTAAGATGTCAAAACCCAAGGTCACACCTGCTAAATCGTCCGAGAAGAAGAAACCGTCGACCTCCAAGTCAGAGTCGCCGGAGAAATCGTCGACCTCGCAAAGTAAAGGCGAAGCTTCCGTCAAAAGCCCGACCAAGCGACGGAATAGTGTGACCCAGAAGTTTGAACAAGTGGAAGATGCCTTAGAGGCTATGTTTGCCGGTTTGGAGGACGATGCTCCGAGGTCGACCCCTCTAGTAAAACCGAAAAAGGTCGAGTCGTCAACTCAGCCCGTGAACGGTGACGGCTCCACAAACGAGGATTTGAGTCAGAAGTCTAAAGCCAAGACAGCCAAGGCTAAAAAGCCTCCGCCCCCCAAAAAAGACAAAGACAAGAAGGTTCTTTACAAACAGACCCAGCAAGAGCAGCTATTGACTCAGTTCAATGGACCTTTTGTCCATGTAGGAGGCGATCTTCAAAAGCCGGAGTGGAGCAACGTTATCAATTCGCCCATTGATAGCCTCAATCGTCCCGGGAGCAAGAAGCCCGGTTTGAACGAGGCCGAACATCGCAAGAAAGTTCAAGGCTTGACTCATTCTTCCACTCTCAGTGGAAACTACGATGCCAAGAACACGGACCATTCCTGGGTATGCGTGTTCTGCAAGAAGCCCAGTCATTTTCAGCATATGGGCGATCTGTTTGGACCCTATTTCGTCCCCGGGGAAACGGTGAGTGCGTACTACAAACAGCTTCAAAGCTCCAGCGGGAAAGCGGAATCGGCTGCGTCCAAGTTCATCATCGGAGGCGACTCGGGATCCCCGAAGAAGAAGAAGAAACGGAAACTGAGCGAGAGCTCCAAGGAGCAAGTGGAAGTGTGGTTCCATGAAGATTGCTTCTGTTGGCTCCCCGAGATTAGCCTGATTGGCAACCGTTTGGTGGGCCTGGAAACTGCCATTTCGGGCGCAGAATCTAGTACGTGCCGCCGATGCCATAAATCCGGAAGCACGATGACCTGTATCCGCTCAGGATGCAGGGAAGTGATTCACTTCCCTTGTGCCCAGCAAGCCGATTGGCATCTAGATCAATTCAATTTTGAGGCCACTTGTTTGAAACACATTAGTTAAAGGCTGACCGTGTAGGACTATGGCTCTGGATTCCATAAAATTATTTTTTTGTTTATTTAAAACGTCATGGTTTGTTCTTCGATTTGATTTGTTTTTTTACATATTCCCACAGCACCAGAGCTCCAGTCACGTGTACGTTGAACGATCGAATGAGACCATGTTGAGGTATCTCGACACAAACGTCGAGCTCTTGAAGCAAGTCCACGGGAATACCTTCCTTTTCGTTGCCCAACATTAGTACGGTCTTTTCTGGAAAATTGAAATCCTCGAGGCGAATACTTTTGGACGTTTGTTCTATTCCCACTATCGTAAACCCACTTGATCTTTGTTCATCGAGGAAACTTTTCAGAGTTGGTAGTGGGACTTCGCTGATTGGCACCCAATTATGTGAACTGACGCTCAAATTGACAAAGTCCTTGTCCTTCAGGTATTTCTTGTTCGATATCACAAAATTGCCAACGCCGAGAATCTCGCAGGTTCGGCAGAGTCCCCCTAAATTTGGTACCCGATCAATCAAAGAAGCCACTAGAGTCAGGTTTGGGAATGAAGGGACCAAGTCGGTTCGATTCTCTGGTTCAACATCAAACATAGTCTCCCAGGGAGTGATCTTCTTCTGAATCATGCCTCCATTCAACCCTGATTGGTTTTGTTCGTTTTCGGGCGCATTTGGGTTGGTAGGGCTAGGTATGCGGCCCAGATTGGTCAATACGGTCTTGGTTCATTTGGAATACCACATCCATTCGGTTTTCACCACAAGACTGAGTCTTGGTATGTTACGGAAGATGTCGGTGGGGTTGAAATTGATTTCTGGGTCAAAGTTGGTGAGATAAAAGTCCGTCTGGAGCTCAGCCCCATGTTTCCCCATATTCCCGTTGGCCAGAGATTCGGCAACGCAAATATCCATGATTTCGAACACTGGTTTCACTTCCTCGGAGCAATTTGAATACAATCTTCGGAAGACCAGTTGAGCACACAGACGGGTGGCAAAATGTTGTGACATGGTCCAAGGTAGAATTCGCCGCATCCGATATTCAACACTCAAAGTTAGGCAATGCGATATCACAAAAAGAAATGAAGGCACACATCCTGGACGGGTTTGCTTGGCCAATTCTAGGCCTTGCAAAGACTGCTCTTGTAACGCTTCAAAGCGCTTTGACAATCGTATCAAAATCCATTCAGTGAAGTATCGGACCGAAGTTTGGAATTCATCGTTGAGGATACTGGAGATCATGTCTTGACCCAATTGCAAGCCTACTTTTTCGGGCAAGAAATCAGCCATGATTAGATAGACTTGGAGGACTCGCGTCTTCACAAGATGCACTTGCGAGTTGGCAAAATATCTCACTTTGTTGCCCACCACTGATTTTTCCAAGTCCCGCACTTTCGAGATTAAAGCTTCGTGATTCAATTTCGGACCAAGGACGCTTACGATTTCATGGCCAAGCGATCGAACTAGTGTGGGAACATGTACGTCGGTTCCATACACACATTGAGCCCCAAAACCTTTGAGATGGTCTTCAACGAGTACTGAGACTATTTCACATTGTAGTTGTTGGTCTTTTTTATAGCTGGAACCAAACAGGAATAATTTGGAAAGAGAGTGGTTGAGGATGGGAAAGTCTGTTCCAATATCAAGGGCACCTCGTCTAAGTCGAGAAGCAAAGAGTCCCATCAATCCAGGAACAGCTTCAGATTCCTCAAAAAGGTTCTCAACAAGAAATTCCAAGTATTCAGTCAGGTCTTTCATAGATAAAAGCGAATTACAGAAGGCTAGGTCCACAAAGGCCCGACAACAGGGCCAATATGCTTCGTTCCGTCTGAAATCCGCACAGGTTCTCCAGCCTAATTCCAAAACAGCTTGGATAACATCTCCGTTTAAGCTGAGGGTCTTTACCGAACGAAGAGTATGTGTCAAAGCGTCAAAGATAACCGGTAAGCCGAATCGACCGCTTTTCGGGATTGCCTCCAAGGCCAAATTGAACATCTTTACACATACGCTTGTTTCAACTTGGAGCCCGCTCGATTTCAAAAGAGATAGAACAGTATTCCATTGGCTGATTAATAGGTTCTCGGAATAAGAATTCACCGCTGCGTTTGACTTGCTTCGGAATAGTTGGGAGGATTTGTCTAAGAAGGTGGGAGTGGGGAAGAGGCCGCATTGGACCAGGTTAGTTATCGGCGTTAGGTTGAGATCTGGAAAATTCTTGGAATATGGTGAAAGCAATGCTTGACTGAGTAAATGCAATGTTACAATCTGAGAGTGTGTCCACAGTGATTGAGGTCCAATTTTCAAACTGGAGTCATTTATCCTTTGATTGAGACAATCATATACTTGTTGTTTTGGGAGGGTAGTAAAAAGTACACCCAACCGTTTTAGTATTGGCTCCTCGGGTAATTCTTCGCTATCAAAAAGGATCCTTTCAATGGAGCGTTGAAAGGCGGGGGCAAGACTCGACGTTTTTCGTAGCATGCTTTGAAATTGAGGCACAATCGAGAACAAGGGTATTTCTTCGGCGAAATGAAGGACATCAGCCCGACCTTCGTCCCTTTTGGTGGGCTCTTCCAAGAGAAACCCGACAAGTAGAAGTAAGTCTAAGTTGGCCCGACTGTATACCCGATCTGCATGATCCAAGATAAGATTGGCCACGTGGATCCAAAGTGAAGATTGGAAGAAATTGTCATATCCCTCAGAAAGCCTCAATTGTAAGGCTAACGCTTTCATAAGGTTGATCCGTTTTTCGGACGATGATTCATTACTTGAGCGAGCGATGACTTTGTTGATATATTCTGGATTAGCAGGCATCACCTCAGAGTCGTGCTTTGTCACCCAAGATTGGATGCAACTCCAAAGTTTTGAACCAGGAATTAGGATCCCTTTGGGTCCAAAATTTTCAATTAGAGAGTTCAGGGCCTCTTCCGAACATGGACAGGATTTGCAGAGAATTCTTAAGAATAGTTCTTGAGTTCCTCCTTTGCACAGAATGTCCTGGTTTTGAATGTCCTTAAAGATGAATTTAAAAACGAAATCGCGGGTAGACGAGTCCAAAGTAATGCTTTTTCCAATAGCTTCTATTACATTCCACACCGAGAGCGAAACGTAAAAAAGTGGAATAGGTCCCCACGAAATCGATGTCATTCTCAGGAAAACTAAGCTCCACGCATTGTCTTCAGAATTTGACGAGGTGATCCAATAAGTGAGNAGGATTTGCAGAGAATTCTTAAGAATAGTTCTTGAGTTCCTCCTTTGCACAGAATGTCCTGGTTTTGAATGTCCTTAAAGATGAATTTGAAAACGAAATCGCGGGTAGACGAGTCCAAAGTAATGCTTTTTCCAATAGCTTCTATTACATTCCACACCGAGAGCGAAACATAAAAAAGTGGAATAGGTCCCCACGAAATCGATGCCATTCTCAGGAAAACTAAGCTCCACGCATTGTCATCAGAATTTGACGAGGTGATCCAATAAGTGAGAAAAGATTCAAATTTGTGCAAGATTCCGTAATCACTGAGAACATCTTCACAAATCATCTTGGTGGAATTCAGTCCGGGGAGTAGAATGTGTTGGAACAAATTGGCGAAGTCGCCTGAATTCATCTTCAAATCACTCAGACGAAACTCGGAGAGTATGAAAAGGATTGTCCATTTCACAATCAGTTGATTGTTGTGAACCATCAACCGGTCGAGCACAACCAAAACCCATGACACATGAAAGGGAGTTCCAACCTTGGCGATCGCTCCAGTCTTTGAAAGCAGATTGGCCAATTTCCCCAAAACTTGTTTCACAATATGGCCTTGTTTTTCATCAACACTCTCCAAAATGAGATAGTATTCATTCCAAAGGGCTTTTTGCGCCTCCAAGGAAGCGATATGGACTCTCGAGCAATCCCACGGATTGCCAATCGGTGCGGTAGATAGGGCGTCAACGGTTCGTTTGAGCAGATAAAGGGCACGTTTTTGGACAATCGACTCGACATGTGACAGCCCGAGGGCTAAGATCTCAAAGAACTGATCCAGGCAAATGCTCCTGAGCGTCTTTTCGACGCAAACATGATCTGCCATGATGCACATGATTTCGAGGCATCTGGGTAAAGATGATCCATTGAGATTTTCTACTTTTGTAGCCAAGGGGAGTAGGCGAATCAAGTCGGGAATCAAACTTGGAAATGCCCGAGTGATCACGGGCATCATGAAAAGAGAGCCTTGGAAATTGTCACGTAAGGATCGGGTGACCATCTCTGATCCTATGTTCATGATAACTTGTCGAATTATCGGATCGTTGTCAAAACCCCATTGTACTGTAATTTTGACGCATGATTTGAAACGTGCTAATGTTTGAGGCTCAATGGAATTACTATTGATCTGCAGCAAGGCCTCGTTTAAAGACTTGCTCATTTCTTTCAACACTGATTTATTGCTCCGGGTCAATGTATCAGGGGCCAAATCAGACTTTGAATGTTCAAAAAGTTTAAAGAGGGCATCGGATAATGAAGGTATCAGTGCTTCAGGGTTTCTACACGTGGCAGCGACTACCTCAGCCACTTTTAAAGTAAATGTCCCCCGAACATTCACTCCTTTTGAGCCTCCTTTTCCTTTGAAGTCCTCATCTTCGATGAAGATATTCAAAAGTAAGGCCAATCGGTCTTGCTCCCATACAGAAAGCTCAGATGATCCATGAACACAGTCACTGATTTTGTCCATCTCATGGCAAAGCCAATCGAAATCCATGGTTCTCAAGTGAATTTCACACGTGTTCTCTTAATTTCAAAGGCCACATGTTATGATGGGTCTGGCCTACGAAATATTTAGCCAGGGTGACTAAATTACTCTATTGGTTCTCACATTTGACAACATGTGTACAACTCGCTCTTTTGAAGCAAACATGGTTGTTGTTTTTTCTTAGGACGTGACTTTTATCGACGTCTGAAACCTTCTCTTGTTTATTCTTTATGCATTCTTTTTCATGAAACCATTGTTCGGTCACCTTTTGACAGGTGTCTTGTTCCCACTTTCCCTTTTTCAAAGTTGCACAGCCTTTTCCTTGGCATAACTAGAGAGGGGGCAACCAGTCTTCTTCCGCGTGCTGTATAAAGGCCGTAAGTCAACGTCAGCTGGGTTTTCCAATACTGCAGAATTACATCATTGTGTGCCAACCCACCTAACCAAAAGCGACCCAAAGAATCTCTTCAATTTGTCCTCAATTTCATGTGGCACACGGAACATGGTGATGAAGCCGAGGCTGTCGTCCGTCAATATCGATTGGTTGAAATCGAGCGTCCATCTGTATAGGAGCAAATGACAATGGTGATTGATTTCAATGGCTATTCCCAAGATTAGCGTCTCGTTTTCTGGTTGTGGTTTCTTGGGGTTGTATCATGTGGGTGCTCTGGCTTGTTTTAATGATTACAAGCATAAAGTTCACATCGAGCATGCCTTAGGGGCATCGGCTGGAGCCTTGGTCGCGTTAGCCGCTATCGTAGATATTCCCACAGAAATCCTAAAGAAGAGATTCACTCAAATCGTCAAGGATGCAAACAGTTTGCCCTTTGGCGCGTTCAATCCCAAATTCAACGTGACCAAACTGTTTCAAGACGAATTGGGAGCCCAACTTCCCGAAGACGCTCATGAGCGGGTCTCAGCCCGATTAACTGTATCGCTGACGGATCTCTCGATGCAAAATAAGCTAGTCTCTAACTTCGAAACGAGGAAGGATCTGATTGACGCTGTGATATGCTCTTGTTACCTGC
Source organism: Tigriopus californicus (assembly GCF_007210705.1). Taxonomy (NCBI): domain Eukaryota; kingdom Metazoa; phylum Arthropoda; class Copepoda; order Harpacticoida; family Harpacticidae; genus Tigriopus; species Tigriopus californicus. The sequence goes on from NC_081444.1 coordinate 7,598,172, forward strand.
CCGCCTTCTCCGGATACGAGATCCCGAACTACAAGAATCAATCGTTCTTGGACGGAGGTTTTACGAATAATCAGCCCACTTTAAGTGACAAGACCCTACGTGTGAGTCCGTTTGCCAGTCGGAGTCATATTTGCCCTGTGGATGAACCCGCTGCTTATGCTAATATCATATCCACTTCGAGAATTGGACCCGAGGAAGTAGAGGTCTCCACCATGAATGTCAAAAGACTTCTCAAAACGTTTCTACCCGCCGAGGATCTGGAGATTCTCTATCAGGAAGGATATGACAACACCAAAGCGTATCTTGAGAGTGCAAGTATTAAGAATCATTTTATTAGTAACTCGGTTAAATCTGAGGACGACAGAGCAAATGGGTCATCATGCCCTCAGAATAATGGAACTGCCCCCAACAGCCATTCATCATCAACACCATCTTCTTAGTTTAAAAGAAGATGGATGACTTTCCCCCTGGAGGATTACGGACTCGAATAACAGGCTTACTATCCACAACTGATCGATTGTCTTGACGGTGATT
>NC_081444.1:7598741-7598812 GCF_007210705.1 Tigriopus californicus
GGCTCTGGTTTTAAATCAAGTTTGCTCATGTCCACAAACATATCTTCAGCGGATCGTTCGACTTTGACCTC
>NC_081444.1:7598848-7614173 GCF_007210705.1 Tigriopus californicus
TGTCCACAAACATATCTTCAGCGGATCGTTCGACTTTGACCTCCTTGGCAATCCGAATATTCTCATTGGTGCGCACCAAATCATAGACGTAGGGAGAGTGGGGTAAATTGGGTACAAACTTGCCGGAACCTTGGGTAACATTCACCTCTCCATTCTCAACCACCACTTTGCCATTGGTCAGAACCACTTCAGCCACGCCATGGACGGTCATACCTTCAAAAATGTTAAAATCCACGGCATGATGGTGAGTCTCGGCAGAAATGGTGCGAGTGCGGTCAGGATCCCAAACGAGGATATCGGCATCTGAGCCTGGAGCAATCACGCCCTTCTGAGGATATATGTTGAAGATCCTGGCGGCTGTCGTACTGGTGACATCCACAAATCGTTCTGGGCTCATTTTGCCACTCCAAACGCCTTTCTCCCAGATCACACTCATCCGATCCTCCAAGCCATTGACTCCATTGGGAATCTTGGTAAAATCGTTGATACCTCTAGCCTTCTGGCTTGAATTGAACGTGCAATTGTCAGTTCCCGTGCATTGGAGGTGTCCTTGAGCCAAAAGATCCATGAGGTAATCGGGAGTGCCTTCATCCTCTCGCAAAGGTGGGCTTAAAACATAGGCAGCAGCGTGTCTCCAACACTAAAACACGAAAGTTGTACTGTTGCTTAAGAACACATTTCGCCCACCAACAGTATAGATCATCGCCGATAAGTGCTCAACTCACCTTGTGCCAATAATGGGTGCCATTGCAAGCCAAAGACGCCGCAATAGGCTCTCCGAAGATGACTGCACCTTCCTTCCTCTTGGTCATAATGATCTCTGCAGCAGATTTGCTCATTACATGAACCACATAAAGTGGACACTTGACTTGATTAGAAATGACACAAGCACGAAGGACGGCCTCCGCTTCAACTTCTTCAGGTCGAGAGAGAGGATGACCCTCTGGACCAGTGATACCCATGGCCAGCAGTCGCTTCTGGTTCTCCTCAATGACATCGCCGTTCTCTGCATGAACCTGGCCAATAGCCCCAATCTCCCGGCAAGTCTTGAACACCTCCAACATCTCGTGATCTTGTAACATGAACACGTCCTTGTAAGCCATGAACATTTTAAACGAGTTGATTCCGTACTCCTCGGTGGACATCAAACGCATATCCTTACGCACACTTTCATCCCAATGCTGAAATTGAAGAGTTGTCCGAGGGTTGTAAATCTACTTATATCGTTTTATTTAGCCAATTCTGTACCGTAATGGCCATATGAAAGCTGTAATCGCAGCAAACTTTTTCTTCAGCCCATGTTTTCCACTTCTTGTATGCATCAGCGAGCTTTTCACCTGCAAAGATGAATTGGGAAAGTCTTCAATGAAAGAGACGTATCTAGAAGTATTCACAGAAAAATAAAAGTCATATCAAGACACCCTCACCTCCACGGAAAAGGTTCTCATTGTTTTTTTTAGACGCGCTTAGATTTGCCAGCCAAAAGTACAAAATCGTCTTAAAACAACAATTGGAACCGATTTTCAAGAATTTTGTACTAAGTCCAGTAAGTGCGTGTACTCACCTTTCTGGGGGATGATAAAATCAATGATCATGGTTGTCCCCCCCGCTAAGGCGGCTTTCGTGCCAATATAAAAGTCATCAACGGCTTGGGTTCCCATAAACGGCATTTGGCAATGCGTGTGGGTGTCAATTCCCCCTGGCATGACCATCTTCCCCTCTGCATTGATCACTCGAGCCCCTTCAGGAGCGCTCAGGTTTTCACCAACTTTCCGAATGATCCTGAAATTAAAGGTCGTGTAAGGAGACGTTGTGATTACTTCATTGACTTTCTTTAGGGCTCTCATGCTGATGGCACCCGAAGAGAGTCGATCAAGATCCAATTCTACTCAATTGCTCGCATTCATGGAACAAGCTATGTACTTTCTCGGCGTATTCATTGGCTTTAATCAGCTTGTCGGTTTGACGCCCTTTATGAGACAAATCACGACTTTTAAGAGGAAGGTGGCAATGGAGTGGAAAAGAACACTGCCACTCCTCTAATCTTGTTTCTCATCTTCCACCATCTTCAATCTCGATTGGATGGACCTTAGCAGCTTTTTGTATTGTGAGCTGATGTTTAAACCACGTTTACAGAGATCATTCAGCCGTGTTGGAGTTACTAGATGGGGGTTGATTCTTCAAGAAGTGTGGAATTGAGAGGCTGGAAAGTGTGAATGGTGGGTGAATACCAATCAAGTATGCCAATGGTGTTGGGAGTTGAAAAGACGTACGCGATGAGCGACATGCAAAATGGTGATGGCCTTGTAAGGCTTTTCTCAAATTTAGCATGCCCCTTTTCATCAAAGACATGTCTCGGTTTGACGAGGAAAAAACGATCAATGCTGCCAGTCAACCGATGCTGAAAACACACTCACTCACTCACTCACAGACACACGTGCACCTGTGCTTGGCCACTTTCGAACACCTTTCATACCATTGTTGGAAGGGCAAGTTCTTGTCTTGATGCTCTGAATGGCGAAAAATGCCTCTAATTGATCGGATTGCCAGGAGGACATTAAAGGATCACTTATTTCAGGTCTTGCGAGTTTGCCTTAAGCAAAGAAAAGAGCTATTTCAGCAATCCATCCAACCCAATAGAAGTACCCTGCTATGGTCGTAATTTTGAAGCCCGAGTTTCACACAATGGCCCATTTCCAGTGCTAGCTTAGGGACTGGGTCATTCACTCATTGCCTTGAAACAACTTGCTCGGTTTTTTAAGGTGGCTAAATTGCGACGAGGTAAAAACAAGACAACGTCGGCTGCAAGGTTGCCCATAATCTTCAAATATGTTAGAAGGAGAGACATGCAATCTGCATACTGTTTGTCGTCCTAACTTACCCGTCCTCAACCAGAACATCGGCCCTGATGGATTCATTGGCGTTGACCACGGTTCCTCCTTGAATGAGAACGAATTGAGAATCGCCCATTTTCCTGTTGAAGATCCAAATGAAAACTGTTGTGAAAACTTTGACGCCGAGCGTATTGCTAACAAATTCAAGTATTAGCTAATCGACAAAACTGGCTTGAAGATTCTCCCACTGTGTGGGGATATGTTTTCAGAAGCATTTATGACAAGTGTACGGATACGTACTGAATAGTACTTGAATTGCCAAGTGTCCAAAAGACTAGTTTTCTTCATCGATCAAAATATTTTATCATTACTCATCGTCGGGCTGCATATTTTCCACCAGAACTTGCCTCGTTACGGACTCATTTCTGCTTGATATTAGTGATGTGTGCTCTAGATGGATGAGCATTAGGAAAAGCACTCATAGGAAATAATTGCTTCCTTCTTCAAGTGCTAATTCTGTCTTATAGACACAAAAGCGTACCACGGTAAGAGATCCTCGACAGTCATTAATCCTGTAATCGCCTCGTGCCGTGAATTGTCCAGCCATTGGAGGGAAAAGCAGTGTTCCGAATGAAACATTGTGATGCGGTTCATATCCGAAGTGCTTGAAGTCATTTGTTTAAAATAGATCACGGTTCATTTCTCTTTAGAATCTGTCACTTTGCAGGGATCGCTTGATATATTTTGATCGTACATGAAAGAAATACTCAATCTCTCTCAATTGGATTGTCATAGCACCAACGAGCGATTTAATTGTCCAGGTTTTGATTTCTGCGAGTGCTTTATTTACTCGCAGCCCAGTACTTATGTTTCATCTCTTCATCCTCTACAAATAATCATCATTATTATCTCCGCCAAAACTGTAATTGGATCCAAAATTGGCGGGACCGTTAACTACCCTTCTATCCCTTGTGGCGGAACGAATGCAAAAAAATTGCATTGTTCCCAACGAGTTTCTCGAATTCGTGCTTTTCGTCCTGAAATGAGTGACTGAGCGGCATATCAGCTGAGCAGAAACTTGACGAGAAAATCCCAGGGATTACACAAGCAATGACTGACTGACTAAGTACTGACTGGAGACTTCCGTTGTGGTTGGAGTTCTGTCATGATTTTTCATGAGGAAAGTAAGATATCTGAGGGCTTGACAGTTAGCCGTTGTGACAATTGTCGCACGAGTCGTTTTCATGAGATGAGAATCGCTTCTTTAGTTCAAAGAGGCCTACCAACGATCTTGTTACATCTTGAGAGCGGTGATGAAAAGATTTAAATGTGAGCGAACTGGATCACGTTGGTTGGAGAGTGATCATGTTCGGAGAGATTGCAAGACGCTCCACAATAGAGAATGATTTTATTCATTATTCTGATTTGAAATGATAAAGATTGGTAATAATGGAAGCACTCAAATGAAACTAGACTGATAAAACCAAATGACTCGATTTCGTATTTTTTCTGTCTTCCGGCTGTTGTTGCCCTTCTTGCTGGGCTCGAGATTCTGCTCTATTCTACGTAATACATTTTCAAGGAGCATTTGACACACTAGATTGAAACGAATGGGAAACAAAGCAAATGAAATTTAAAGGCCTCCTCTTCCAGCCAACCAACTAGCCATCCATCCATCCATCCATCCATCCATCCATCCAACCATCTAGCACACACGTACGCAAGCACGCTTGATTCACTTTCTATAGCAGTACAACTGTTGTGTCGGTGTTGCTCCAGTTGAACTCTACTCATCGCTCACGAGAGCATCTTTTCCCTCGTCGACGACGATGACATCGATCACGAATTACTTTTGCGTGCTGCGCACTAAGATGACTTGGCTAATTAATCCATCAATAGAATTGTCCAATGCTAGTCTCATCCTCTGGGAGGGTGTGCACGAAATTGCGAGGAAAGAGCAAGACTTTGCGATAGGTGTGATAATTGGCAGGTGGGCAATGTCTCTACCAGAAACCACCACAGGATTTACCTCCCGGTGGAGCTCGAACTCGCACCGAGGATCGTTGAGGACTGCTCCGTGCAGAGCTATCGAAATCAGGGACATCTGGATGAGATCGGAGGTCGAAAGTAGTTTGTTGTTGACTCGGGGCCGGTTCAGCCTGGTCTTGCTTTGGGGGCGTGGGAGGAGGGATATCGCCCCCGTTCATGATGGCCATATCAGTTTCTGTACGGGCCACCCCCGTGGGGAAGTGATTATCCGCCTCCTCTTTGGCAGTCACTTTGTCGTAAACATGCTTGGCGAACGGTGGGAGCGGTAGAAATCTTCCGGCACCTTGCATCACCCGAATCTGTCCATCATCGACGCTAACGCGGCCTTGACTGATCACGGTATCGGCTTTGCCATGGCAAATCATGCCTTCTAAAATATTGAAGTCGACTTTAAGTTGATGATCCTTGGCAGAAATGACGTACGTGCTTTCAGGATCCCAAATCAACACATCCGCGTCAGCACCCACCTCTATACGGCCTTTGGATGGATATAGATTGAAAAGTTTGGCCGGAATGCTGCTGGTAAGAGCCACAAACAGAGTTGGATCCATTTTTCCCGAATGAACGGCTTTCTCCCACAAAACCGACATTCTCGATTCAGCCCCATTCACGCCAGTGGGAATTTTGGTGAAGTCGTCTTTCCCAAAAGCCTTTTGTTTGCCGTTAAAGGTGCAATGGTCACTGGCAATGCAATCGAACCCATCATTCTCTCCCTGACATGCAAACTGAAGGAGAGCCTCGTGCTGGCCTCGCCGGATTGGTGGAGCACACACAAATCCCGCGGCATGGCGCCAACATTGGTTCCAATAATCCTCGCCAGTGGAAGCTAAAGCTCCTGGTGTGGTTTCAGCGAACAGCACTTGACCTCTTCGTTTCTTCCTTTGAATGATCTCGGCAGCCAACAGGCTCATAACAGGCCCAACATAGATTGGGCAACCCACTTGGTTGGCCAATGTAGTGGCTCGCATGGTGGCCTCTTCCTCTGCCAACTCGGAATGAGCCATGGCAAACCCCTCTGGCCCCGTGATCCCGCGGGCTAAAAGCGATCTCTCTTCCCGGGCAATAAGTTCGCCTGATTCGGGGTGTACCTGAGCCAACGCCCCAATAGTACGGCAGTGCTGGAACGCTTCAATCAAATCCAGATCTGACATTTTGGCCTTCCCAGACATAGCAAGATGAAACGTGTTGACCCCAAATTCTTCTCCCGTCAGAGTTTCCATTTCCTGCTTTTTAGACTCGGTCAATTCCCCACCGGGTAATGCCACTCTCAGGGCATAATCGCAGCATACCTTGTCCTCGGCCCAACCTTTCCATTTGTTGAAGGCATCGATGAGAGATTCCTCGGAATCATCCGGGATCACACAATCAATGATGGTGGTTGTGCCACCAATCAAGGCAGCTCGGGTTCCTCGATAAAAGTTATCCACCGATTCTGTCACCCCGGCGAAGGGCTTTTGAAAGTGGACATTGGCATCCACTCCACCGGGCAGGATGAACTTTCCCGCGGCATCGATAACTCGTGTTCCACCCGGGATAATGAGATGGTTGCCCATCTGCTTAATCCTGGCATCCTCAATATACACATCCACTTGTTCTATGCCGTCTTCATTGACTACTTTTCCGTTCTTGATCAAGAGCCGGCATTGAGCACTCTGGAGATGGATAGGGACCTTCTTCACCGGAGTGACCATGATTGGAACGTCTCTCAGTCAAAGACCGGACAAGTCTTCACCGGGTGTGTACGGCCGAAGATCTCGCACAGGACTGGATGTCCGAAGATACACTCGAATTTCAAATACCGAACTCTGTTTAGCCAAAGACCAAAGAGCACAGCTACGCCTCGATCGATAATCAGCTTCTCCTCTCTCACTCCTTCCACAATCTCCTCCTCCGTTCTATAGTACTGAGTTGGACGTGTGTCGGTCGGTCGTCGAGGCCTCAGCCCCCTTTTGCTTCGTTTAGACCGCTCTCACTCCATCGAACGAAGGAATGAACAACGAAGCGAGTCATGCAACCAGAACTCCACGGATCCGAGCTTCAGAGCTCTGCAGAGCTGAAGCAAAAGGAGCCACCGGTGGATGGCACAGTGGGCATAGAGCTTAGGAGTCCATGGCAAAATCCAGAGAAAGAGCAAATGAGGGGGCAGGCTCGAAACGGCGGGAAATGAGGAAGCCAGCCGGCGACCGAGGCGTTTCCACGTTACCCCGGAACCTCGACGAGGTAAAGAACAACAGGGATGAAGGGGGAGAATCGGTGGAACTGGGTGGGGCGATGATGATAAAGTGGAACAGTCAGGACACACCAAGTGGATTGATCAATAAAAGCTGACGAGAGTAGGTCACTTGTACGTTTCCAAGTGCTAGACTCGTGTTCCGGGCACAAAAGAACCGAAGGCGAAGGACGTGTCGAGCTTCCCCTTCCTCCAATTACTTTGCTCATTCATCGCTTGAAATTGGAACTTGAGAATTGAATATGTCAAAGCATTTCTTGGTGACCAATCTCACCCTCGACTTCGTTTAAGCTCTCATCCTAGGAGATCGATTTCCGAGTCCGTTTGAAAAATACTAACCGCTTGACTTGCGCCCAAAATGCCTTCGTGTTCTGGAGCATGCATACATCGAAGTGCAATTACTACCTATGTTTGGTGGCTCAGTTCATTGCTGAGGAGGAGAATGTCAGGATGAGTTTTGGGAGACGGTGCAAGCAAGGCAGTCAAGAAGTCTACTACATCTAAACAAACCCCTTCTTGTTTTCCAAATCAAGTTGCTCCTTCAGGGAATATTATTCATCTTCCTGATCTGCCGAGAGTGTTGGCGTGAAATGAGGCTTGCATTCTGTTTAGAGAACACTCCATCTAGTTATCCAACAGTCTGGAATGACAGACTCATATCCGTATCGTGCTTTCCACGTCAAATATTTCGGAGTGTAAAATTAAAATATGATTCTACAAAAAAATCTCCTCGGGAAGCACGCATATTATGAAGCACAACCAAGCGAATGATTAGCTTCATCACAACAGGTGATGACAAAAAATGGTATCAGGATGACAATTATTTGTTGTTCCAATGGCTTCTACCGTATATAGAGTAGGCGGCTCGGGTTATGTGTCTCGTTTTGCATCAGATATCCGGTCATGCTTGAGTTCTTTAAACAAGTCAGTCTAACGGAGGTACGACTTACTGTGCACACCAAATTGCTTGGGTTGGTCCGGGTTGTTCGCTTTCCAAAACCGACACCAGGAGAAAAGGCGGTCGCGTCGAATTCATTTGATACTACTTTGAGCTGCTCTTCTGATGATTATTCGTTCCATTATAATGTAAACTACCGCCATGTGATTGCACTTTCCCAGGCTAATCGTTGAGGAAAAAATGGAAAAATCTCTTGGCCGTCATAAAGTATTCTGCTTTCGGTACTGTACTTCTTGTAAGTAGCTCGCATGTTTCATTCTTCTCTTCAATAGAGCTAGTGAACAAGTAGTGGGAAATTTGTCAATCCCACCTCTTCTTTGTGTCTTGTTTTCCCATTCGTGCTCAAATGTATTCATGGTTCATGATCGCGGATCAATTGAGTGGTGTGTGTGCCAAGCAAGAAAATGGCGGCTCCCTTTCTTATTACATCCGATTAACGTTACGGCCAAATTGAACATTGTCAACAAGAACTGTCAAATCCCAAGTAACCACTAAAAATGTGTAATTTGAGAAACGTTTGGAATCAATTTTCTAGTCGAGCGATGATGAGTGGGATCGTGTTGACCACACGGTGGGAGGAAATGATTCCATTCGTTCGGAATTCTCCCACATTGATGGATGTCACTCAGTATTTAAAATCTTTGCAATTGGTTCTATTCTCTGGCTCTTTAATGCAAATCATGAGAACATAGATTTAAAAAACGTATTCTTAGATTCACGATCAAGGATCATTGCAGTAGATTCTCCAAGCGGGCTTAACAAGTAAATGCATAGGTTTTATTTGCTTCAAACATTGATAGCAATTGTAAATTCCAATCAATAGGGCATGTCAAGGGAACGAAATTCAAGGAAAAATGTGGTCCGACACCCTGAGTGTTACAAAACCCAAGAAAATGAACATGTTTGGTGTAATTTGGTGAATGCACAAACAAATCGGCTCAATATCACAATGCTATTTGCTTAGACAAGCATGTAAAATGGAAGAAATATCAAAATTCAATGCATGGACAGTGTGGCTTGGCTTGACATGTTGTCTTTGATTATACTCCATGGAATAACGTCAGTTGTTCATGAAGGCGTTCACTAGGGCTTGCCCTATGAAGGGAGCAATATCTTATTTGATAACTAGCAGCTCAAATCACCTAGGATGATCATGTATTGCCAAACTTTCTTTAGAATAGTTTTTTTTATCAAGGCAGACCTAAGAGCCTTATTGTCGCAGCCCAAGGTAATCTCTGTTTGATCCTTAAATAAATTGATGACTAGGGCAAGACAAAAGTTCCAAATTTTCCCGATTCCTCTGCAACTTGATTGCATTAATAAGTTTTGCACGGTATCACCAACTTATCAATGTTTATTTTTTTTATTCAATTTCAGACATTTCAAGGGAAAAGTTTCAATCCTGTTGCAATTTATGACAATTTTCATGAATTGTGGATTGTTTTGGGTGATTTTTTTTCTAATGAGATTGAAGTTTTCCCGATTCCCTGTAAACATTTCGTGTTCATGAAGATTGTAAAAAATGTTGTAAACTTGATACCAGTTGGCCCTGTATGTATAATCCCTTTCTTAACAGCTCTGGCTGTCTTCTGATCTTAATGGTCCTAAAGATCGCCTTTCAGCTAGGAGTGGAGAGATGAATTTGGGCGTGAAAGGGCTAATTTTATATCAAGAAACTTGAAAGAAATTAAATTTCTTTTCATCACGAAACAAAAACATATCTTGTAAAAACTGTTCTTTCCAAAGCGCATTCGAAATAAAGAGGAGAACAACACTTGTGCATGACGTAATACAATTATAATCTGAGATTTATTCTAGAGTATGTTAAAAGGTAGAAAGAGACGACCGAGACATGCAATCCCATATGTATACCCTAATTTAGATGTACCCATGAGGTCTTTAATGTGAAAAAGGCCTCCATATGGCAACCCTCGATCGCCATTAGCTACACTAGATTTGTTTAAAACCTTCAGGAAATATGTTAACCGTTTTGATGCCCAACATTGGAAAAATCAGTTAATTGAAATACTTTCTCTTGAATTAGATTTGGTATCATTTGCGTAGGTTTTGAAAACTATAGTTACGCATCCTATTTCCTCTATTAAAACTATTTTCCCTTTTTTATTAATTCGAGGTTATGTGAGATTTCGATGCAATTCTTCGTCGAGTGACAATAGAAACTTTACATTTTTTTTCATCTAAAGCTCCACATCACGAATGCGAAATTGGCGAAACGGATTAAGCTCTTTAATAACGATATTTTTCCTTTCCCTTGCATTGCATGTCAAATCGTCCAAATTCCATATTTAGCATAATCTAATTTGCAAGAAAAAATCTCTTCTCCCAAAGCAATTAATCAATCATTGTTATTGGAGTGTTAGCTTCCTCTATCCAGGTACTATTTATATCCAATATCTGCCACCATTTGTCATTAGTGAACCCAACCATTGGTTTGATTGAGCGAGGATTTGCTTCACTTACGTTGATTGATGATTGCGAATCAAGCCGACCACTTTGAATTGAAACCAATAGGAGGAGGCTGCAGATGGACAATGTTTCGAGTATTTCACACACAATCTAATGGACTAAACCACAACTTCAAGATGTTGTTTGAGGCCCAGATTTGGTTGAGAACAATCAACAGGTGTTTTCTGTAGTATTTCTTTCCTCGTCGTCTCGTTCTGCGTCTTCCACACAATCAAGGTAGTCAGGAAATATGGAAGGGGGAAATCACCTGAGCACCACCATTCCATTCAGCACCCCACCATCACAACCGCGCCGGTTTCAGCCGGTGCAAATGCGACAAAGGTAGTTCAGTTTCTCTGGGCGAGTTCCGACGGCGAATACCTGTGAGAGTACTACAACTGTTGTTATTGCTGCTACTGCTGTTACTACTCAATGTAAGGCTGGACTCTTTTGGCAGTACACTACTGGCCTTCTTGGCGACATCCCTTGTTTTTAACTGGTTGCATTGTGCGTCCCGTAGATCTTCAGTGGATAGTCGGAAAATGGTGCGTTGGTTGTTCGGTTGGTCGTCAGTCACGGTGGATGGAACCATGCTCTTTTGAATGACTCATGCACATGTGAGCACCACTGTATGCAGCACTCTAGATTTCGTGGATTGTCATTGTTCAAATGAGCAGGGCCTACGGTACACTCTCACCTGAGAGTGAGTGGAAGAAAAAAGTGAAAAGATGTCGTACTGCTGCTATTGTAGAACTTGCTGCCTCGACTTGATGAATGACATATTTTGTACTGTACATATCACAATACTTGAGAGGCACTCAAAGTGTGGTGGCATGACTCGTTCTGTCTCAGACCTCTTGCTCACACTTTTATTCATTTTAAGGAAAAAAATGTTTATTTGAATAAAAAAAATCCATCAGGGATCCTTCAAAGTGGATTAAGCCGATATTGGAAATATTTACAAAAAGGGTAGATATTTCCAAAATTATGTCGAATTCGAGAAGAGCTTTTTCTTTATATTGGTAAATCAAAGGGAACAATTTATGTAGTATTGCGAAAGTCAGGAGCAATTCCATGGTCCAATTTTCGTCATATTTGGCCATCGAATGGGCTCAGGGCACCCTGGCGATAACTTCTTACGTAATCAAATACATGTTCGATCCCATGAACATTGATGAGATATTCTTGGTCATGTGTATGATGCTATATTTTACCTCAAATAGTATATCATGTCACTCAGAGTGCATAACAAATGCATAAATTTCAATCAATACCTATTTATAACGCTTAAGAAAATGCACTTTGCTATGCATTCTGCTGCAATTTTATGAAAATCAATGCCGTTTTAAAAAAGATTGGACCAAATTTTCAGTTCAGTATTAAATCGGTTGATGCAATGGAAAATGCTTCTAAGATGTTAATGAACTGTTCATCCAGCTGCCGCTTGTCATAAAAAAGTAAAAAAAGTAGGATGTACTTGAACCAGTAATTTCAACAGATAGAACATGCCCTTCCATCTGATCATACAGAGCAGGTCATTGAAGGACTAGAGAGATCGATGTAGTCCATCTCGACTTTGCCAAGGCGTTTTACTTGACAGCCTCCATGAGATTGGGATCCAAGCCAAGGCTCTCAATTGGTTAAGAAATTTCTTTTCTTGAAGGAAGCAATTAGAGAATGTCAGGGGATCCTTTCGTGGCATATATAATGTCAAATCGGGTGTTCCTCAGGGCTCCACATTAGGGCAACTCCTTTTCATCATCTCCATTGCTTCACTTCAGAAGCTTAGTGGCTATGTCAGTGTCCCTTCTTATGCTGATGATAGAAATTAGTGTGTGGCAGGAATGGTCAAAATTCCGGTTGTCTGTTGGAGGTCCTAGATCGAATCTATTCTTGGATCATCGAGAGTAATATGACCGTGAACGGAATGAAATACCGCTGCATGACCCTTGGGCCAGTTGAGCCTTTAAACATTGGATCATTGGGCCCTTCACAAGGTGTGGTCCTTCACAAGTATGGAAAGTTCGATGAGAATACCCAGTTAAAGGTAGGGCAAGCTTTTCGAACGTGTAGTTGGATATATCTCTCGCATTGGGAGAGATTAATAAAGTTGTTACTAGGTATGTTGTTATGTTGTCATGCGAGTTACACTTGGCGTTTACTTGCGAGCTTGTCTTTTTGCGAAATACACCTCCATCTGAACTTTTGCTCGATCTATGTGTCCTCCGTTCTTTACCACTCCATGCGATCATGCGAGTACTGTACAGTATTCAGAGAGGGCACGGAAGGTATCTGATTCTGTGCGTTTTCAGAAGTATTCATGAGCCTTGTCTCAACCCTGGTTTAGTGTCAATGCTAGGAACCGTAGAGGCTTTATGCGCATTTTGCGAGCACGTTCAAGCCCTCAAAAATCCAGGCTAGTTAAAACAATGAAATAAATCCTCCTCTCCTCTCTCTACGGCTACTTCATTGTTCAATTTGCTTCCCTCTAACGCCCGCAGGGCGCACTTGGATGCTGTTGATCTGGTAGCATATTTCAAATCTGACTTGGACAATTTTTTTAAATGGGACTTCAGATCAATCGTTCTACGTTCAAGGGCTAACTCGGTCTGCCAACTCAAATTCGTCGACAGATCAATTATTAATACCAATCTTGACCCTTCTTTTAACTAACGTCATTTCTTGAAATATGATTTGTGTTGGCTCTGGTTTGTCTCAAACTTTTGTGCTCATTTATAATTTAGTTTCTCTCGTGAGCGTGCGCCACGAACATATTTGTAAGTTTTGTTTACTCTTTTCTATCGTTTACTACAATTTAAGAAAATATTATTTTTACTCTAAATAGAAATCGTATTGACTGAAGCATTTGGTAATTGGGCTAAGGTCATGCGCGTATGAACCGTGGTGGTTTAACACCAACTATCAGATACAGATTAGCAAGTTAAAAAATCGACTAAATGTAACATTTCATTTTGAAAGTACTGGGGATTGGATTACATTCCTTGTAACGGTAAGTAAAGCCCGTGAAAACAAAAACCAAAATAATCATATTGGAAATTAGATGACCTTGAACCGATGTAACTGAAAAACTGCATTTTGAAACTTTCTGGAAAAAATAACGTGTTTCAGTTTGCTATTTTTTATGAACTAGATATGAATGTGCCAGTAAAGCAATGTCATTCTTCTTGGTTCCCTGATTTCAAAAGATGTCCCCAATTGTAGCTTTAAAAAAATTAAATTATATTTTAGTTTTTACCGAGGGTGCACAGTCACCACCAATAGCAGGAAATTAACCAAAAACAACCCATCAATTCTTCTGAATAATTAACAAAAGATGCAGCTTTCGCATAAGTTCCTGAATTTACTATTGGCTTGTACACCACACAGGGGTATTCTTTGTTTATTTGAAACATACTACAATGAAATTGGACTATTTTTCATTCGATATCTACCAAGTTCAAACAAGCTCTCAATCGGTCTATTTTTGAATCTATTTTTCTTAGTTTTGCTTGATTGTCTGAAGAGACATAAATTAGATCAAAGAAACGGCATACCTTTCTGCCGAGTCAGAAAACATCCAAAGGTCTTTTTTGGTTTTGTTCTTTTGGCGCCTTTTCTAACCGCTACATGGAATGTAATCCTCATTACTATCGAACGAAAAAGTCGAGCGGTTTTTTTTTTCGATCAAAAAAGTTTTGAACCCAATGTCCCTAAAACAGTAAGAGTCAATTTACTGGTAATGAACAATATATAGCAAATGAGGAAATCACAATTTTGGCATTATTAAGAAATCACGCTCACTGATCTGATCATGAAGAAAATGAATATCACGGCCAGGTGTGTTCAAGGGCTTTGGGTACTTCTTTTGTCTCGAGCCAATTTCAAGGCATCCATTTGTTTTTTGGACAACTTGGGGGTTTTATCTTCAACCACCGCATTGAGATTGGAACAATCGACCAAGTAAGTGCCTCGACGTCTTGAGTAGCTGACCATATTCTCATAACGATAGCCCCATAATATCTCATTCGGCAAGTATGACGAGCGCGCTTGGACCGAATTTCCCGTGGGTTCTACGATTCCTTCCAATGAAACGATCATTTCAAAGCGAGCCGAAAGTAAGTCCTTGGGACCAAAAGAGTAAAGAGGACTGTCTTCATCGATCTTGTGGCTGAATGTAATGGGCCAATGGAGCAGAGCCCTATCCTCTTCTGAGCCCATTTGTGAGCTTATCTTGAGTTCAGTGTGCTCAAATTGCACATGGACGCCTTCTTGAGTGATCTTGCGATAGTGGATCAGTTGTGCCCTCACATGAGCCTCGATTAGATGCGACTTCCGCATGTTTCCCACTCGAAAGAAAAGATAGAGATCCCCATCTCTCTGCGATATGACAGCATTCTTGGATAACATTACCGTGTGGGAACGCCCTTTGGGCCTGGCCAATTTGGCGAATACGATACCGGCCATACACGCGCTGATGATCACGCCAATCACGCTTTGCATGCACATGACAATGATGGCACTGGGGCATTCTTCCGTGGTCTGCCGAGACCCGTAACTGAAAAGAAGTTAAACCAATGCCATCAGTTTTCAGGTCCACAGAGATGAAACGGTACGGGCAAAGTTTGCAAAACTATAAAAAGAAATGAATGAGTATTCCAGAAATGGTTATTGTATGTATGTAGAGTACGCTCCTTGGATAAAATCAAGAAAGCATATTTTCTTGTCACGTTCAAATTAGAAATAGTTGTTCTTTCAATTCGTGAAAGTGTAGAAAACAACTGCAAAATG
>NC_081444.1:7614206-7636525 GCF_007210705.1 Tigriopus californicus
ATTGATCACTTTAAAAACAACAACAGAAAGATGTCATCAGAATAACTAAATAAATTTGGGAAGTTCTCTTTTTCTTTGAAGACACGATCTAATTGTGTTGAGAAGAACTTATGATTCTCTTCAACCACCAGCCATGAATGTGATAACAGGGGTGTTGTTGATTGCTAATAATGCTAAGGTTTTCATCCACTGTTCCTACCCAATGGTATGTTGAGTCTCCACACTGAACAAGAAGCACGAAGAAAAGTTGTTGATAGCCCAGACGCACGGGGTAAAATTGCCTGACCTTTGGTTCAGCCCATTAGGCAAATTGTCGGGCTCCAAATCGCCATGAAACCAGGCAATGGCCCAATATATGCCGCCAAAAATGAACCAGCTCACGAAAAAGCTGGTAGCAAAGAGCATCAAAGTCCATCGCCAAGGCATGTCCACTGCAGTCGTGAAGATATCCAATATGAACTTTCGCCTTTTCTTTGACACCTTTTTCAGCACTACGTTGCACTGTCCTCCTTTGGCTACGATTCTTTTGCGATCTTCTTTCAGTTTACTGACCATATCGTTGGTCATGATGGAATCCGTTCGTTTCCGAATATTCATCAGGGATGCTTCCAAGTCAATTCCTTCCAAGGAGCCGTTGGGACAATGGTCAAAGTTCTTGCGGAAAAGGGAACTCATTGACTTCCTGGTGGACTGCTCCACTTGGTCTGCCGTACCCGATGAGATTCGGTCCACCTCTTGCTCTTTCAAGTAGTTTAGCAAAGGTATGTTGGTCGTGAATTGGTTGTCGTCCACTTCCAATTGAATGGGTTCCAATTGGCCTTGCTTGTTTTGCACGGTAATGTAGCAGATTCGTTTGGCTTTCTCCGCCTGATCATCACTGCTGAGATCATCATCGGAGCTGGAGCTCTCTCCGGGAAGGATCAGCTCCGGGTTGATGCCCACCTGATGAGGGTTAAATTCCATGTTGAAGTAGTGATGTCGACAGCTCATCAGTTCCATTCGGAGTGAGGGACGCTTGAATCCTCTGTTTGACGTCTGGATTAGGCTTGCCGGAGAGTTGGACTTCATAAAGTTGATGTCAGTGCTTGTGGAAATGCCGCTAGTGATACTACTGCCGCAACTCGCACAACAGGAGCTACTGCTACTAATAAGTGGGGTAGCACCCAAGAGCCTCACATCTCCACTGCTCATCTTCCTGGGCCCAACTTCTCTCTCATGTTGAGCGCGAACAGCACGCAAATCGCCTTAAGCATGTATTGGACTACTTTTTGTTAAGGCATTTTACGAACGAATTTTGCATGGATGGATGATGGTCAACACGGGAAGTGCAATGACGATTGTGCATGGATTTACATTGGATAGTCCAGTTCAATCCAAGCTTGTGCTAAGTACATCAAACACTTGAGTGTTGTGGGGCATCATCCTCCGATACGCGTATTTGTTCACAGGAGTGCTGGCAGTCTCCTTGTTTCCGTCACTTACACTTTGTTCATTGCTTCAGTCACATCTTTTTATTCAAATTCAATCTCTTTTTAAACAAGATGATTGATGAACATTTGACGGTTCAGCTTTGGAAAAGATTCTCCCTCCATTCATGGGCAAATTTCGACTTGAGGGTCACAAATTCGAGCATCATTTTTTTTTTACTCCAAAACTAAAAGCACTAATATGTTGGGTTCGTTTCACTGTGATGAAAATTGATATGTTTCAGGTGTGTTCTTAGCACTTCGTTGGTCCGACTGTTCACTAATATGCTCTGCTACTATCTATCTATAGTAAGCTTAGGAATATAACATACCAGCTGAACGATCAAATGTATGAGGGTATTCCTTTTTCTTGCCTTGCTTTCTTACTTGTTCCATAAGACCCTCTTGTCCAGATGTGCAAGGAAGGTCATTTTAGACCGTATTGTCTAACTTCAGAGCTCTATAGTGTATGTGTAGTTCAACTAAAAAATAATTTTGCTCATTAATAGATCATGAAAGTATTTTAAAACGGTTGTAGAAATGTAGAGCTGGTCTACCGGTAACAATTCATTAATTAACAATCAATTCGCCAAAGAAATTAGTCAAACCGCATAAAACGAGTTGACATCTTAATGTCGAATTCGGAGCGATGGGCTATTCAAAAAATCATGCAATAAATCCGTTGAATCGGTTAACAAAAGTTGATTTTCCGAGCTTTTAATTTAAGTTTGAAATGTTTAAAAACGTCTCATTTCTGCGGGGTATCCTGACTCTTTTTTAGGTTCTCATCAGAGCTTGGTAAAGGACGTTTTCTTCTTCGAAAAAACAATATGAAGAAAAAAGTTTGGCCCCTTGATTTTGGGCTTTGTTGTCGCATCTTGTAGTAGAAGCTAAATGAATTTTCAATATTTGGAAGAGATGTGTTATAAAGTTCAAACAAAAGAAATTTTGGGTGTAGCTTTGCCACGGCTCAACATCCAAATTCTGTTTACCTGAACAAGTCGGAAATAATTGACGCATTTTATCTATGCATGTTTTAGATTGGTTGGCCATCCTGGTTTTATGCTTTTTTGTGTCATTGTATCAAGTAACCCGGTTAATTTTTTTTACTTTGTGCTTTGAGAGTCATTTCTTATCATCTTCTGATAAGAAGTTATTGAAGTATTTCCCTTCATAAATATTTTTAAAGCTTAACCGTCTTAAGGGAAACCATTTATTGAATATTTAGAAACCTTTAATGGCCAGAGATTTTGGCCCCTACTAATCTCAAAATGTGCCTCCTATGTGTAAAGAAGAAGAATGTGGGCAATATTTGTCTGTGTAAAATTTTGTGAATGTTAATAATAGATTAAACGTTGAATTGTCCCTACTTTTTAGCACAAGTTGAGATGTTTTGCCAAAAACGCTGAAACATTTTCGACCACTGGCACTTGGTTCATCTCATTAGGACTATGTTGCACCTATTGCATGCTTTTTTTTAATCTACTTACTTTTGTTTCGATTAGCAATTCCATCTAGAGCGCGTTACTAAAATTAGTGGACTAACACCGCACATCTGAATAAACAAATATCCAAATCAGCCACGTTGATTGTCTCTACGTCCGCCCAAACCCGCTAATAAGGAAATGGTTGACAAAGGTATTCTTGGGGGAACGGCGTGGAAGGACGACGAGAAAAAATGCATAAATCGTAACAAATATTGAGAGTATGTGCACAGTAACTTTACGAAGAAATGGAGACTCATTTGCGTTAAGATTATGCAAATTTGTCAAATTTACATAAAACATCGAGTTTCAAGTTGACGAAAATGATGACTCAAGACAGCGACTCGACCTCTCCATAAATTTGCCAGCCTGATTATCAGGGTGTAGTATGTATTTCCAACGGCAGGTAAAAAATTCGCAACATTTTTTGACGAGTTATTCGCGAAAAAAGCTTCAATCGAGCAGATCTTGAGTTGCATGTCTTGGAACCTGAAATTGGTCTCAACCAATTTTTGATGGGATTACAAGACAGTGCTCAATTGCGGACAACACGATAGTATAAATTGAAGGCCGGGGCAAGTAACAGAATCACTGCCAAGGATATAATTTTTCATAGACCTAGATTATGAATTGACAAAATGCAAAATGATCTGAACCAAGATATGTCGGAATGTAAAAAAAATACTGAATAAAGGAACCAACGTTTTGTGCTCTCATTCCGAGAGATCTGGATACAATTTGTTTGGTTCTTGGTTGGCCGTCACATCCAAGAGGGAAATGTCCATATCTAAAGCAACCACTCCATAATCCTTGAAAAGGTATTCGTAGCCCCAAGGCATGTGATGGTTGAACATGGCCCCACGAAGTCGCAAGCGATTCGACAGAGGTTTGGTTTCGGTTAGCTTCCTGGTGATGACATCGTTTTCCTTTCGCTTGAACATGTACACTTGTTGGGCTGGATGTTCCAATTGAAGGATTCCAGCATCTTGAACAGAATCCACGGCCGTTTTGACAGCAAACCATTTGCTGTTCTCGTCCAGAATGGTGGTAGTCTTATTTGAACCGGTTTTGTTTTCGTAGTCATCTTCATCGAATTCGTCATCATCTTTGATGTTGTCTCCTTGCACGGTGGGAATGGGTTTCCAAAGCATTTTGATAATGTCGCGTCGTCGAAGCCGTAGATAATTGACGGCTCGAATTTGCATGAACAGTTTGGTGACAGTGGCCGCGGAGGCCGAGGCCAAACCATCGTTATTGTACACTACAGAGAAGATATTGGGACACGTGTAACCCGGGCGATCTGACTTGAATACTGGAGGAGCTCCAAAGTTGATGCAACGGATTGGAACTCCTTCCGGAAGCTCGGAAGCCGGTTCACCCTCCAGAAGATCCATGGCCAATAACTGACAGAGACCAGCTCCCAAAGAGTAACCCGTGACGACGATTGAATAATTAGGATGAGCTTCCAAAGCCTCTTTTAGCTTTGGAAGCACTTTGCTGATTATATTCTTGGCACCAATGACAAACCCCAAGTGGGCATGGCCATGCAGGAACTCGGTTGAGTCTGCATACAGATCCATAAATACGTCTTTCATTTTGGGTGCAGGGAACATCCTCGTTCCGCAAACCACAATCACGATCTGCTCCAACTGATGGACCAACATCATGGCGAAATCCGGACAATGACTATCGACATGAAAGCTGTCCGTGGCATGAGCAAATACGATGCTTTCCTTCTCTAGACCGGTTTGATACATTAAATTTTCGAACACTTGAGGATTGGGAATCAGTTCCCCTTCGGAGGTCTCATTCATATGGGCGGGCGCTTCGGCTAATTCGTCATTATCAACACTTCGCAGAGCCTCGGCTACTTTCATGGTGTAATGCCAGTAAAATCCGAACGTGTGGAGCAGTTTCTCCTCAATATCATTATCGTGGATGAATATGTGCTCGTCGTTATACCAACTCGAAGCATTGCTATCCTGGATTCGTTGAAGTTTGTACAAGAGTCCCACTGTGAGTAGCATGGGTCGCCATTTGTCATCGATCTCCTCTCCGGTGTCCGAATTGGCGTAGCACTCTTTCATTTCGTCGAGGGTGTCAATGACCTCGTCAATGTCCGGATATTTCTTCGTAATCACACCCATTAAGCCATCCTGCGAGATGCTCTCGTAGGCATCCACCACGGCTTTATAAGCCGAAGTGGCCTTCTGGAAGCAAGCCATCATAGTCCAAAAAGGATTCCACAAAGATCGGGTAATAAAGCCATGAAAAGTAGCCAAGCTCCTGCCATTCTTCCACTAGAATTTGATGTTAGTGGCACTACACATATTATACGCAGCCATGTACGGTTTGCTGCCCAATGAGTAAGAATTCCCAAACAGGGCGTGTTTATGACGTCTTCTCGACTTTGGAGAGGGTCAGAGGCAAGAGGCACTCTGATTTCGTCCAGATCCCGCCATTGGATAAGAAGATCCCCCAGTCCTGGGTTGCTACTATGTGTCTAGTCTGTACGTGTACAACTTCCTCCTCCACTGACTGACTGCTACAACTTCGCATTGTAATGCCATTGTTCTTGTACACTCGCGTACGTACAGTACATACAGATTCAGTTACTGGATGGAGACGGTACATGCTGTACAAAGGAGCTCAAAGAACATTCAGTACGTTTGCTCCGTCAGAGGGCAATCACAACTTGAACATATGGAATGAAACATTCAGGAGCTGGCTCGCTCTGGTGTGTCGACAGAGAAACATTCTTCACATGCCTAAAACCGTATTGACCAACATCCCTCCATGCTTTATCCAAAACGTTTGGGCATTATCTAGTAAACAAATGAAAATAGCATTGACTTGATCAGTTTCTACTACGTACTAGTCAGCTTCATAAGCTCCGAAGACATGTGTGTTCCTAGAAGAAGCGCTCAGGAATACATCAAGATGTTCCAATTGGAGCAAATCGATCCTAAAGTGGGTTATATGAGACCACAGTTAGAGAGTCCTTGGCCCATTACTAATGCCGAGCGACATCAAAGGCTCTGTTACAGTACGATTTACTACCTTCAAACACAAGGCCAATCGAATACGTTGCATCTGCTCAAATCTGACGAAGTGTTCTTTTATCATGATGGTGCGCCGTTGACAGTGGTATATCTGGATCAACACGTTCCGGGCAATCTCGTCAAACTTGTGCTTGGCCCCGATAATCGGCAATTGCGAGTGACAGCCGGCAGATACAGGTGCCAATATCTTGAGAGTCAGACTGCTGATGCTTTCACATTTTTTAGTGTCATTGTCTCACCCGGATTCGATCCAACGGACTCTTTGAATGGGAATGTCCAAGATCTCATAAGAACCTTTCCAGAAGCATCGGATTTTATTCAACAATTTACTTAGTTAATGATGTCTATAGATATCGATTGGAATGCTCTCTGCGACTATATGATCATCATCAAGTATCACGAGTACGTTTATATTAAATTCTACACGAATATCGGCCGACTTTATGGTCGCGCACGCGAACAACTGAGGAAGAACCATGTGTAACGGTATTTTTAAAGATCTTGGAACATCGCCATCTGCGATCTGGATATTCTGCACTTCTGTACAATCCTTTGGGTCATCCACTCCGACCTGCTCGCTTCGAATGAGCTGAATTTCCACTGATTTGATTGGTCTTGTACACGTGTCCACGCAAATCGTGCCTTGGACAGCACGTCCCATGGAACATTGAGTCGAGTCTAAACAGCCGCGGATGGAAAATTCGGGCACGTGTTTCATGAGCTTCCTCTTTGCATATTCCAGCTTGTCGGGAGTAATGTGAAACTGATACGGTTTCGTTTCCGAGACCTTGGACCATTCTGACTTGAGCTCGACGAAGATCTCTTTTTCTTCTCGGAAGGTCTGGGCCAAGATTCCACGATGAATCTCACACACCAAGATGTATTGAATGTCAATTCTCACGCCATGATAGGTCTCTAAAAGGGCTCGGCGATCCGCATTGGCTCGAATGGGGATCTGGAATTTCACCTCGTGCTTCCCTTGGGGCAATTTTCCCGGATTGAGGAGCATCTCCTCGAATGTGGTGAGCGACTGAATTTTCGAGGCGCCATTGCCAATGGCGGACTTGGCGGGAACGAAGGTCCTCAAGAACCCATTCAAGGTTAGGGACACCCCGTCATGTTTCAAATCTGTGGGGTTGTTCAAGCGCAAGGATCCTTGGATGGTCTCGCCCTCATGATATGTTCTGGAGGGCCTGTCGAAAATGATCTCGATCGGATTTGCTGATGCCATGAGAGAAGGATTTGTTCTGGATCACAGGTGCTTTCTACTTGTACTACTATAGTATACTAAGACACCTTTAGGTAACAAAAAGCCGGTGAAAGGGTCGTTGTCTTGTCTAACAGACTGTCAACTATTATCCGCCAGCTTCGTGAGAAACAAACTGGCTACACCAAAGTGAAGAGTCTTATCGCTCCTAACCACAGTTCCCTTCAGCACCTACAAAACTGATTCCTAATGGCAGTAAAAAAAATACTCCCCTCTCCAACTTGTCAGAGTGTCAGCTAAATGGCGTTTCATATTCCACAACCGGAATCCTAACGAAGATCGAGATTATTCATTGTACCTATTTACAATCTGCGTACTTTGCTAGGTTTTTTTTCAGATCCTTTCCCTTGAAAGTCTGAAGGTTACTTTCTACTGAAAGAAGCAAATGGGAGACCATGACATCAATCAGAGACGAATCATGACGATCCAGTCTTTTGCCACCCACTTTTTGTGGTGGATCTATCTGCTCGAGCCCTGTGGACTCATCGCTCATCACTGTGAAGTTGGTTCTCTTCACGAGAGATGGAGTGTCTCCAGCTGTGAAACATGAACCCAAAGTTGATATCGTACATAGGACTTGGTTAGGAAAAGCTTAATTGTTTTTCGCCTTTGTCAGTGCCATGATTTTGTTATAAAATGTAAGCTTCTTGAAGCCAAAACTAGACCATTAGGAGGTTTGAGATAACTTTTAAATCCTTTTTAGGATCTAGGGTTAGGTTGATCCAAAAAATAGGCACTTGGACAGTCCAACTAACACTTGAGTGGTCATTAATTGACATCTGTAACAGTACCTGAATTCCTCGCTTCGTTTTCACCCAACATCATAACGAGCCATTTGTTGACATGTGTGCGCACATACGTAGGTAAGTGGATCCGTGATTGAGAACAATAGTTCAGGACGATTCGCAAAAATCTGAACTTGTCAAACATGTTTGTACAAAAACAGCAATGAATGATGCTCTCCTTTCGCACTGAAAGCAGAAAGACGAGCGATTGCAGTGTTTATTTGTCCTGATGACGTTAAAAGTACAATATGAGCGTCGCCCACCATTAAAGAAGATGATAGCATTACATCGTTTGATGCCAAGTCCACGCAGACTGATATTCTGTTGTTTCATCGCACGAATCTCAGTGTCTTTTTACTCGTTCTTCTGGTGCGTCCGTGTAAGTAGATGTGATTTGCCGACATATCAATCACTATGGCCAGAAGCCAGCAGATTACTTTCCAGTTGTTCCCACCAACTCGTACAATGGACCAAGACAAAGAGTAGACAGGTGGATCGGACCAGAAGCGAACAACAAAACATTTCCGTCCAAGAGGTGTCCAAACAAGTTGTCCATTGTAGCACTAGAATGAACTACAGTAGCATCAGCAACGACAGGCTATTTGAAACCGATCATGTGACGGTCCAGACAAGAATGGATCCTAAGTGGGCCTTGTGCGGATTAGGAGGAATGTAAGAAGAGTGAAATGAATGTCGGCGAATACTAATCATTGTAAATATTTGTCTGATACCAATGCCAAAAAGACATAAGACGAGTGTGACGCCTTCCTTAACGATGCTTTTAGTCCGACTCAGATCCTTATCGTTCGGAAACCTTTTTTGACGTCAGCATTTCCCGATCGCTTAAGAGCATGCACTGGGGTGATATATTTTATTGTTCAGTATGACCATACTGTCCAGGTAGGTTCGCCCAAGGGACAGATTCGAACGTGAGGTGGGAAGAAACATTTCTCCGCACAAGGACGTTGGCCCAAAAAGTGGCCCAAAACTGCCTGGACGTACTTCCCTACTACTTATCATTATATCAGACATTTGACAGTTGTTGGGCCTGACAAAAGATTTCTTAACACCACCTTTGACCCTTTCCAGTTTTCCAAATCCCGCTAGCTGTTGTTCAGCCCGCATTCCCAGAATGTTCGGCTATTTTTTCTTATCTTGAAGGACTGACCCAAATTTCCCCAAACACCGGTAATTTCGTGGTTCATAGAAAAAAAGTGGCCGTAATTGATTATCGACAGATTCCAGGTAGCAGTTTCGTTCGTTTCTCGGCATTGACAGCTACTAATACTAGACACCGGGCATCCGAGTGTTCAACTACATTCTAGGTAGACATCACAATGATTCCTCTTAACCTCCCCACTGTCGGGACATCCATGTCAGCACCTACTAACTATTCATTTGTCTCTCTCGTAACTAGAGCAGGCAATGATTTTTTCGGATGATCAACTGCGTCCATGTCTACTTTATACATGTACTGTGCTCCTTCATGGGTTGATGTACAGAAGCCTGATGAGGCCACGGAGAATGGAGCAACATGTCTCGATTTGTACAAGAGGAGCCTGATTAATACCAAAAAAAACAAGCGGCTACTTCCCCTCATCGTCTGATTCGGCAAAATACCTTGCACTGCATGCTTGGATATGTCACATTCATCTGGCCTGGACAATCTCAAGCTTGACAACCTTTTCGAAAGATCCATGCTTTCCATAACAATTTTTCAACCATGAGTTTTCGAATGTTCGCAACGTTAGCCTCTTTATCGGATTTTACGTACCTCTTAAAACCATCCGCATATTGGTGAAAGTACTACCAATCAAGGTCCGACTTGGCTGCGTCACGTGTTAGGCTCAATTCTTGGAAGGCGAAACCCCAAAAGATGTACGTACTATACTGTACGGTTAGTTAGGTTATCGAAACTAGTAATCGTTGTCGATGGAAAAGCTGTCTCTTTCGTTCCTCTATTTCAGCCACGGATCAAAGCTTCTCCAACAAACTATTCGATACTAACACCTATCTTGAGGAATCTCAAGGGAGGTGTCACTCAATCAAGGGGAAAATACAGGCGCTTCTATTCCTACATTACGTCCGTTCGTCCGAACGTAGGTAGGTACGCACGTGGAGCAGAACAAGGGATTTTTGGCCTGTTCGAAGAAACCAAGTACAGTCGTAGTTTTCCTTTTCAGGGCTTGTTCCTTCTCATCCTCGGTCGAGTGATGACCGGTGAGGAATTCGAGCAAATTTGTGACTGGGACTGATGAATGAAACGAACACTTGGGATAGATATCGTGAGTCAACCTGAAAAAAAATAGGCTAGATCATCAATAATGGTCAATGCATAAAACTATGTACAATAGTGCCCCGTGTAGTGAACTCGTGGTTAAAATTTACGCTTCAGGACTAGTCAAATCGCAGTAATGTCTTTCGATAGCTACTTCTAGTTTGCGATGAAGCGGAAGCACACAAAACTCTATTTCGAACTTTGAACAATCTTCTTAATTAATGTGCTCTAAATCAATCTTTTTCAATCCATGCCTCCAGGCTTGATTTATCTAAAGTAGAGAAAGTTCAATATGATTGAAAACATGCTTCTCCAAACAAGTTAAAGAATGTTTGTCAGATTCTAAGAGGCATTTAAGTCTTTGTCCTGTCTAAGCTCATTCTAGCGATACGAGATAAGTAAACTGAAGAACCTTTCAACATGAAGATTCTCACAGACATGTTTCTGAAAATCTTTCCGTGAGCCAGTTTCCACACTAGTCTCGTACCCATTCAAAAAGATCATTGGCATGCTTGAAGGGAGTGATAATCAGTCTACCTACTCAGTGAATTGTGTGTAAATTCTGCGTTTTTTCGAGGGGAGAGAGAATCTTGCTCAAGTTTCTTCTTGAATTCAGCCATGGCAAAGACGCTTGAGGAATAATTGGGAGCGGTCATTGAATACCAATCTGGCAGGCCAATTTGGTTCTGAATTACAGGTTCTTCTTGGGATCTTTTCTGTCTATTTTTTCCTCATTGTATGTAGACTGCTTGTTAAACATTCTCAAGGGTGAATGATCTGGGAGGGCTAACAGAAGAAACGAGTCGTTCTTGAGTTGTTTCCTCGCTCTCATCTCCACCAGAGATTGCCGAGCAATAATCATCGGACAGCATCTATTGAACAAAGAACGGGGGCAAGATTCAAGTGAGTTTTATGCCCGTAATTAAGATAATTGAGAACGCCCATGTCTGCAGACAGAAGGAACTCTTGATGCTGCGAGTAAGAAGACCCTTGAGCATTTGTACTAGACTGCGGCCAATCTATCAATCCAATCTTGGGGTAGGTTTACGTCGGAAGAAAATGAGCTGCAATTAGTGCTTCGATTTGTTACTGGACCCAAAGGTAAGGGATAATTGAAGGAGTCCTATAACGTATTCCAATTAGAAAGAAATTATTCAGTTATCCAAACAAATGTCTTTTGTAGTTATGTGGGGCTCACCTGCATATGTACATTCTATATGAAAACGTGAAAACGATAAGGCTTTTTGGGAAACCGGATGATTTGTGTGATACAAAAATGACCCATGAAAACCCATCGGCTTGAGTTTGACCAATTTTGCCAGTTTTGCGTCCCAAGCAAAAGACCCAAACCAGTCAACCGGATTTTAGATGGTCAGACATCATGACTGGCATTGCCATAAAGAACAAATAACTTGGGACCTATAGCTGTTGTGGCTGTTTCATTCACTTACGTCAACAGTACACTTCAGCCCTAAGTATAAGAACAATATAAATAAGTCGCATCAGAATGAAGATCTTGTTTATCTATTTTGAACTAATCCCAGATTGGTTGAAAAGAATATTGAATTGTGCGTGTGCCCACGCAATTTTCGTTGACACTCAACTTCGAACTGTCGCTTACCAAAATCAACTTGTGACACCATGTCCGGATGTTTTTGAGGTCCCTAGACGGGAATTAAAAGAATCCACCATGGAATGCAAGGCAGATAACACGTGATCACTAATGTCCTTTTCGCATTCCCCCCTGATACGTAGTCACTGAAGGCTAACTGGTTTTTTATTAAGATACCAAATCACGAATGGTTCCTCTTTTCGTAACAATAGGAGATCAATCGATTTTCTTAACATGGAACAACCCAATTAAAGCAAATAAGTTATGGCAAAAGAAGAACTGTTCATTGTCAGTCTTTTGACTGTGGACTCGTGAGCAACAAGTCACATTTTGACCCTTTTTATTTCAGACATGGAGCCATTCATTCTTATAAAGCTAAAATAGAAATAGCGTCGAAAGATGAGAAGTGTTCGGTTTGAAATGTGATTCAATGGTCTGCATTTATTTTCTTCCCGAACCAACGATCATGATCTCGATTTTAGTGATACTTATCGTTTAATTATGTGGTCACAATTGGAATGAATCGGGCACTCCTCCAAGTGGTGAGAAGTTTATTGTAGTGCTGTGGGTTTGTTTTTATCTAGAACTCAAATCTGGTGTGTGTCTTTATCATGATCCTCAAATGGCCAGGAATGGTTGAGATAAGCAAAAATATCATTTTGAATTATGAGTCTCCGTGAAGTCGAATGGAAAGATGGGAGATGTTGGTTTGGTGCCGCTTTTGATTCCAAAGCACAGTGGTGTTCAAAACACTACTGATTAAGGGTTTGTTCAAATGCCAAGACTTATCGGCTTTATAGCTTTATACGTACTAGAACAAAAGAAAGAACCTTTGTTGAAAAAGAAATATTAGCTATAATAGTAGCTATGAGTAGTATAACGTATAACAATCCACTTAAAACATGTAAGAAGAACGTATTTTCAAAAACTTAAGTAATAGATGCTAAAAGTACCGTAAATTACGCATTCGATCGACGTTTCATCAACATCTTTTGACCAGACGTCTAGATTTTACTCTTCAAGTGTAGCATTTCAAAAATTAGATTTCATAATTGTAAAAAGTGCAATCAACCATGATCTTGAAAATTGGCAAAATTATTCCAAAGTGGAATGAGGAAGTGTCTAGTCTTCAGAATATAAAGATTGCGTACAGTAGCAAATTAAGAGAATTAAAGTGTAGCATCTCATTTTGGCACTGCAATTACATTTTTAGCAAGTGTGGCTTTAATATGTTAAAAATAGTATATCCATTTTTTTATTTCATGTCGTTTATAAGTTCTTAGCAACATTATTCACTTTTACCTTTCAAAGAAATCCACAAGTCAAAGAATGAAGGAAGATCATCACTTACCTCTACCTACCTGTCTTTGTATTATCTGTACCTCACCTCTTACCTTTTTTCATGTGCATTGAACCAATTCTAGTCATACTCATTGTGATATCACTTTCTAGTCAACTATTTCATTGCCTTTACCTTCTTGACATTTCTCTTGTTTTATTAACAAACCTTTGCATAATGTTTATACATCAGATTTTATTTTATAGTTATTTTTACGCCATGACATGACCAAGAGTCGCAATAAAGAATATATATTATATATACATTTATTTTTGTGCCATTGAGAAGTAAACCACATGACTTGACAATGACGAAAAGCCCAGTTAGGGTCGTTTTTCCAGTTATTATAGTACAACATGTAAAATTTAAACTGTATCTAAGTTATACCAGAAACGATGTTTATGGAATAACACTTTAATACATGACTAAGAGGAATATGCAGTACTTTACTGATCTGAACTGAACTGAACTGGTCTGCTTTCAAAGACGGTTGTTTTCTAAAAGTGGTTCCTTTTGTTTTTACGACAAAGAAACCCCAAGTAGAAAGACTTGGCATTTGAGCTAACACTAAGAATTTACAGCCACCGTGGAAGAACAAGAGATCATGATGTAATCCTTGGTTGTTCAGTTTTCAAATGCTCTAGGTAGCCTTCAAAAACTGTAAGAGTCATTGGCAACAATATCAAAAAAAATCTTACTCGTTAGTCTCATTGACTTTGTAGGCACAATCGAAGCACCCGACCGACTTCTGTATTTTGAAACCCAATATGTTACGGACGTATTCACTATAATAGTATTGGACAGTGGCCAGTTGTAGTAATATAATTGAATCCTGGCATGTGGACCCGTGTTGTTCTGACGAGCTCAAAAGCGCACCATGAAAGACAAATATGTCCAGGTAAAAATAACAGATGCAAATAATCGTAAATAATTGTTGACTTCTTTAGCTATCCACGAAGGACAAACGGCTCACCAATAGACGATCGAACCTACTGTCCGCTGAATTGAAGCTGGCTTTTCAGGTATTTTCACTTGCAAACTAATTGCACCTTCATAAAGATAAGGCTGTTCATGGACTCACTCCATTAAGGGTAGCGCACACAAAAGCCACCAAATTCCTAACCAGTAGGGTCCCAAGCGTGCACACTACCTACGTACGTAGTCCACAGACCCTGTTTACCGTGTACCGCGTGGATGAGTACTTATTTTTTAATCTCACATGGAAAGTGGTATTCAATTCTGGCCATTTGGTGCCAAAGCATAGGTTTCGGTGATGAATGAGCCCATGACAAGATTTATGTTCATCGTATTCAAAGGGAAAAGTGCTTTTAAGTTCTCCTTTCAATGGGCCAGACCTGACTTGGTCAAGATTGTGGCTGCTTCCACCAGGCATGCATACGTACGTAGTGCGTACCATTCGTACCCTACGTGGCATACGTAGTTTCGTACGTACATACGTACGTACGTAGTGAACTGCCACAAACAAGAACGACTCCAAAATCCGACGACCGACTTTGACAAACGAAAACCTACTTTGTTGCACCCGTACACAAGGCAGCTCAATGGTACTCCGATCTGAACACATTCTACATACGTATAGAAGCTTGAAGATCACACGCAGAAGGAAACGTCAACCCCCTGGGAGGAAATGGGATCTCATTTCTGAGCAGAGCAGATGTACTCCACCACAATGGGTCCCAAAACGGAGCCAGACATGGAAACGAAGATGTGGATCGCTTCAAAAATTCAGACCCGACACTGTTATTGAAGGCACAATATATAACGTTCGTAGTTGTTAGCCGATACAATTTGCCCTTTAAGATGTTATTTACTACATAAGTTCATTTTTAGGGTAGTAGGTTTTCCCATGATATGGCCCCTAATAATGAAGATTTTAGAATGTGAATGAAAATGAAGTTGACGCGTACAATCAGAACTTTAAATCTTTCCATGGATGCCCAGGCTTTTTTCAGTTTTGCTAAAGCAAAATTGAGCAAAGCGAACTTGAATTTGAGATAGCTGGAATGCAAATATAAGGAACATATTGTACATATGTGAGCTAACTTAAAGGGGCAACACGCAACAAGTGAAAAAGCTAGTTTTGAAGGAAACAACCGACGAAATTGATGAGCCAAAGGTTACTTGCCATATGTAATTGTATCACTTTAAGCCCTTTTGATTGTCCCCCTCCTTCCTCACGTTGCGAACAAACAAAAGGAAAAATACAAAAATACGCTCTTAAGATGCCTGACTTTAACAAGGTATTTTTCGTAGACCAATCTATTGCTAACCTATTCTAATACCATGAAAACACCACCCTCCCTTCTGAGAGACCTTTCAAATCTTATAAGGTTAAAATTACAGACTCTTTGTACATCCAAATAATAATAAACAGAGAGCTATATATGGCACCTATACTTGCAGCAGATCATCGAGTTTTCGCCATCATCTCTTTCCATTAAATCGTGCTAAAAAAGCCAATGGTAAATTTAGAAAAAAATATGCTTTTAAGGTTAGTCACGAAAAATTTGCGAAACTGCTTTTCCTGGCAATATTTAGTTGGAAACGATGATTGCCAAATTGTTAACGCATTGTCAATCATAGAGTATACAAGCTCGTATAAAAAAATGATTTACTTGTCATAATTGTGCGGAATTTTACCCATGGGGAATTCGAAACGTCTCTCAGAAGAGGTAATGCCTTATTCATTGTGTCACAGTGCTTGGGCAATAAATTATTTATTAAATAATCTCTTGATAAATTCATATATCTTACAGCGTATTCTCTCGTTTCTACGTTTGTTTGTCTGCACCTAGACGAAGCAGAGGGCGCTTCCTCCGCTCAATGAAAAGGACTATTAAAATGACTTTTAGTTGCAATACTTTCGATTGAATCTTAAAAACGAAAAGATGCGAATATTTGGCACGTGAGTTACTTGCTCGTCATTCTCGACACATTCATTGCCCTTTTATGAGTGTCATGTGCAAAATCTCCGTCCGTCATCGGTCTTCTCCGTGAATTCAATTTTCAACGACCAGGTACGAACTTTTGAAAGTAGCTTACAACAATCCAAAATGAGGTTAGAACAACATCTTTCCGCTTCAAAAAAATGTTCAAACAATATTTTTTTTTGTTCAGTCATATCTAGGCGATTCAGGCTTGCCTAGTTCGCTCTTCCTAGACATGTGCATCGCTAAATCGGTAGAATAAGTCAGCTGTCAAAAGAACCAAGTATGCTAGACACTCGACACTAGTATGTAACACTCAACTATGCTCTATGATTGCAATTAAGGTTAACGTCTTTTACTTTTCCAGACGATTCTTTGGTTGAGGAAAAACCTTTCCATCAAACCCCTCTCCTAAAACTGTTTCCCCTCCTAGAGTCCTGTTACATAGCGACTCAAGAATATATGGAAACATCTTCCCTGAAACAAGAAATCAAACATAAAATTATTATCTCCATGTCTCTTAGGGCCCCCAATTGAGCAATAACCAGCACCTAGCGTTATGGACAAATAATCTTCTACGTTGACCGTATCTACCAGATATTTATTGAGCATGTTACGGTAGGTTTTTGGTCGAAGAGCCGGTCAGTTCTTCGCAGGTTTGAGTGAGCTCTCATAGCTAATCTTGACATTGACAAAGCGTCAGAATAAATCTGTCGCTGTTTTTGATGGGCCTAGCCCTGGGCAGTGGGTTTTTAGACGTTCATAAAGACTTTGGTGCAGATCCGTATTTGGAAAATTGCTCAACTTAGCTTGGAAAAACGCTCATGTCGCAAGTAGGTAAATGCGACATGAAATGTGGCAAGGTACAGCATTCTCGGTTAGCATCTTAATTCTCGTGAAAACATATTTTTCCATAGTTTTGTTACTGATGGTAAAATATTATTGATTGCTTCCTCCTCTTTGTTCTTGTGTTTCAGCCCAAACAATTCACAATTACCTACACACCTAAAGCCAAACTAGCACAAAAGAACGCCATCTGATATTGACAAAATGTATTTCATAATTCAAACAAACAAAGCTGAATTGGTCTTCTTTGAAAGGGGGAGGGGGGAGTTCATCCCCGTTTAAAATATTACATAATCAAACCTAATAACATTTGGGGAGAGACGACACGATTTTCCGTGTTCAAATTTTCAGCCGAATGAAATTCATGCCCGGAAAATGTACGTCATAGTACGTGCACATTCCAGAACACCTAATGCATGAATAAGAACGATGTCCTCTAGTTTGTTTATTCGTTGAGAGTCCATAGCCA
Organism: Tigriopus californicus; assembly: GCF_007210705.1. Lineage (NCBI taxonomy): Eukaryota > Metazoa > Arthropoda > Copepoda > Harpacticoida > Harpacticidae > Tigriopus > Tigriopus californicus. The sequence continues at coordinate 7,631,763 of NC_081444.1, forward strand.
GGTACATGACTAGGTCAAATGAAGGGGCTCGAGCAAGGATGGGTGGTTGAGCAATGGGCATCGTGTGCCCACAAGAATGCTTCTTCATCATTCCGGCACAAACATTAGCCCTAATCGAGATTCAATGCCCAGGAATGCTGTCTCTCTGCCCCAACCATAAAGTGGTTTAAGGCAAGCGCACCTTTACTATTTTGAAATGAGTATCATGCCAGTCTGAGACACCCGGCATCTCATAAATACTAGGGGGCCTCTTCATTCGTTCCAAGTCGTGTTTATGTTTCACCCGGAAAATTGTGATTAATGTCAGATCGCTGCATTTGTAGCTGATCTTGCGCCTCATCCGAAATGCACGAAATGGGCCCAGTAGTACATGGTACATGACCGTACATCGTCTTCTTTTACTCGGAGAGACTGGGGAACATTGGGCATGAGGTACATTATGTACAAAGGCAGGGGCCTGATGGAAATTCACTCTGGCAGGCCCGACAAACGGACAAACAGACAGACAGACTGGCGGGTAGACTGGCGGGTAGACGGTCAAAGTTGGGTAATCGTGGTAGCCAAGTCAATCACTTTCGTGAGTACGTGCTCGTGCATAGTATGTGAATAGTTGGTTACGCAGGGTTCAACAAGGCGATCCTCAAATTACGAACTACTCGAGCAGACCTTCAATGGATGGAGCATCATGTAGTATTCGGCCGTCTACGTGTACCTACAATTGATGCTTTCAATTATGTGCCTGCTTGGCCTGTCTTGTCAAATATGATAAATAACTCTTCCAAAAATTAAATAAGGGGTCAATAGCATGCGAGGCATTAGAATAAGTGGATGGATGGCTGGATGGGTGGAAGGATGAATGAGTGGAAATAACCCAAGGAGATAGCGAACGATCATAGGAAACACGCATGGGATGAGTGTGTGGAATAAGAAGTAAAAGTGAAGACTCACCGGAGCATAGGAAAAGAAACGAGAGGAAGAAACCCATCAGACGTGGAGAAAGAAGAGGGTCCTGAAGAACGACCAGGGAGGAGTGGAAGGCACTTTTTGCATAAATTTCTTTGGACATCACATCAGGCAGGTTCGCTCGTGGGTATTCAATTACCATTTTCATTAGCCAATTTTCAATCGCATAAATTACCTCATAAATCATTGGTCGGTAGTTAAGTCATTTCGCAGTGTGAGCCGAAGCCGATATGAGATGCATAGCGAATGAAAAACAGTCATAAAGAGTGATATTCCCATACAGACCAGACCAAGCAGACCAGGCCATGCCCTCGACGTACCTATCGTAAGTACCAATCAGCGCTGTCATCACCGCTCAATGCGAATACAATAATAGTAATAATAATGATAATGATGATGATAATGACAATGATAATAATAGTAATGATAATCGTTATCACTTGAATACGAAAGGGTAGATGGCACATGTCCCGCAGTCTAACGATCTGACAATACACCACTTACAACATCTTCATCATTTCTCCTTGTAATACCCAATGCGGCCCTCCTCATGAAAAATTTGCATGAATATCGCGTCTTTTCTATCTTTATGTATCGAAACTACACATGAAGACCGTGAAAATCGAAACATTGTGAAAATAATTAATGAAAGGGACGGTGCACCAAAAGTGAAAACGCGGAACGGAGGTGTGGGGCCCCAACTTTTTCAGCAAACATATTTGCAAGGTCGTTGGCAATAACGAATTTAAGCAATTCCAGCCTCCATTAAAACTTTTTTGACAACAAGATGTACAAAAGTCCGACAAAAATTGCAAAGGAAATGATCGAAAGCGTAAAAAAAATCATAAGTAACTCTGAAGGCTCATCGTCATAATTGTTTTAGTTCACATCCAAATTAATAGAGGCATCATGCAGTTTGCGAAGGGTTGCAGAACAATGACTTCTGGTGTAGTATACAAGTGTTCATGCTTTTCAAGAGCAAGAAGTAAGTTCATAAGTATACTCCAACAAAGAATTTGAAGAAACTGTCTTGCACGTTGTTTTTTTCCTCTTAGCCCTTTTTTATCGAGTTCTTTAGTTCATTAGTTTCTTCATATACTTTACTTTGTTCACGGTTATTGAATGTATTCAAGATTCACACTTCACAAATAGTTTTGCTTTCAAAAACCATACAGGCTTTATTGCAAATGGGCTCGTTAAGCTTCAAGGTATGCCTTAATTTTAGATGCACAAAGGGGCACCGGAGGGCCTTAGGAGACAGCAATTGCTTCGATCTCATTTTCAAGCCTCTCTTCAGACTTATCCCACCTCTTTCAGTAGTATTTTTTACAAATCTATATACCGGACACGAATAACTCTTTGCTTGGTACAGTTGTGTCGCCATTAGGATATTGCAGCCTTCAAGTAGAAGTTTTAAAGGCTTCCATTCCTTTAGCTGGATGATTAACCAGAAGTAAATTATGATATCTGCACACGGTAGCAATGTGTCCCTAAGACATGGTGTTCAAGGCAGCCCTGATGGTGCTCTTCGATGAGCTGATTGAACTCTAGGACTTGCTGCAGACCACCCTCCCTACTCCCGTTGAGATTGAGAAGTCCAATGAATTCAGATCTGGCGAGCTGGGGGGCTAAAAGCTCTTGGGCCAAAATCCAAAGTTGCCGGATCTGAGTGTAAAATTATCCTCCAGCCAAGCCTGAGTCTTCTTCGGGGTGTGAGGAGTCGCTTCGTACAGTTGTTGGACAACATGGACATCTGTTCCATAGGTCCTAGTCACCCATGGCTTGACACGTTCTAAAATGGAGATACCGATGTCCGCGTTGATCTTCACTCCTTGAACAAAGATCAGGGGCATGGTCTTGTCATCTGACGCAATCAGGTCAAAGGCTATGATGCTGGCCGAGTGTTTGGTCCAGAAATGAACCACATCATCAGGTATGGGCGCAGATAGCAAGTGTCCGTCATTGATGCGTTTTTTTGCGATATTGACGTTTAACACTTTCTCGTTAGAGAACAAAATCACCGTGTTTGGTCATGGTTTGGGTTTGAAGAAGTTGATCTGGCCACATCTCTCAAGTCGTTTCAATATGGACTAGGACGAGGACTAACTGATTAACTGATGAACAAGGGCGACTCTCAATTTCACCCTGAGATCCCCAACAGCAATCCTCATTGCCTCATTGTTTTTTGCTCGCATTGTGCTCCTTGACCAGCTTCCGAACTGATCGAGGTGGATTTTCTCTGGATCTAGCCTTTGACTGTCCTTTCCGAGACCTTTAACCCCATGAGGCAAGGTCGGCCCACTCCATGATGTTGCTTGGCCATCGTCAGTGCCATCTAGGCGTTTTTTGACATTCTAGACCATAGCCTTTGACATCTTCAAGAACTTCATAATGTCAACATGACGTTGGCAGGCACGGAGGAGATCCGCAAGCTCTTGCCTTTTTGAGTCCATGTCCGATATCTGTTGGATTTTTCAAAGGTTCCTCTTGAAATTTGTTCACAAGACTCTTATTCATTGAAAATAGAGTAACAGTTGCCATAGCAGTCATATGGAACTATCTCTAACAGATATGTATGCTAAAATAGTGGTAGTTGCTGCATTTCTTTACGCGGATTTGTCTCAACCTGAAATACTGTAGCTCAAACACTTGATGTTGTTTTCAGAATTGCAGACCGGATAAACATAGGGAAAATCTTGAAGATGGACCGAATTAGACCATAATATGTCAACCCCAAAACAGACTCAAATGACATCAAGAATGCTGCAGCGTGTAATGCCAGTACCTCTATCAGTTTAATCGCCCATGATCTCGGCCTTCACAGGTACACCATATCTAAGCAAATCGAGATCGAGAAAATTGGTAGCAAAGAGACTTCTTTGTCTTGATATCATTATTAACGTCGAATTTTCTTGATTCGCTTGGAGATGACGGACCTGTGAAGGCCAAGGTCGTGAATGGTCGAGCTAATGGAGGTGATGGAATCGCTTGGTGAATCATTGTTGACGGCAATTGAGTCTGGTTTGGATGGATAACCACATCGTAGTCTATTGTCAAGGCTCTCCCCATTCTCGTAAGATCTAGAATGTTGAGGACAGTCTCAAGCATTCGCCAAGTGTACAAGCTATTTGAACTTCAGACAAATCCGAGTGAAGAAGTGTAGCATACATATCTTTTATGGATAGTGTTAGGGGATGTTTGTTTTAGAAATAAAGTTGTTAATTATTTTGCTTGAAATTTCGAGTTGAAACCTCCAATGGCCTTCAGTAGGAGTCGTTGAGAACCATGCAAAGTCTTACTTATTACCTGGTATCCTCACCCAACCCTCTGTGCCGCATGAGCGTGTTGCATGTTTCAGATAGGTGGCTCAGGTGGCGGACAAAGTTCCTCTGCAGTTTTGCCGTTTTCTCACCCTCCACCACGAGTGGAATTTTGTCCAAAAGGCAGATTCGTTTAGGTCAGAAGGCCTAACAAGCAGTTATTAGCTCTTATCCATGCAAAGACCTTCAGCCCATAAGAGGGCTTTGTTTAAACTTGCATTGTCTGATATCCAAAACAGAAAGCCCAAAGGTCACACGGTTCTTGAGAAACTAGCTATTGAAAGGGTTTTTTCGTTCATTTCCACATAGGGTCGTATGTTTGTGTGTTAGAAATGATTTACAAATAGTCATGTTCAAATGTTTCAAAGGGAAGTAGAAGTCTTATTTTATCACCTCCAAGGTCTTGATCTGTCCAACGTCACATCGCATATGCCTCCCCCCAATTGTTCAGTATGCTTAGATATGATGATTTTGGTCCTT
>NC_081444.1:7636553-7640015 GCF_007210705.1 Tigriopus californicus
GCCCAATTGTTCAGTATGCTTAGATATGATGATTTTGGTCCTTGAGGAAGTTTGCTCCACTCTTCCTATTCCTGAATGTGTTCCGAAAAATGGAGCACAGGTTGAATTTCCTTGGTATGCGAAACAATTGTTCAAAAAGAGTTGCAAAATAAAAAAAGAGATTCAGAGCAATTTGAATTCAGTAGTTGTGGTTAGCCTTTAAAGAAAGTTAGATTTGGTAGAGTTATGGCCTTCATTGAGAATTATCAGTTTGGAAAAGACAGTAGACTGGTCCAGGAGGCCAGGTCGAATCTGAAGGCTTTTTTCTCTTTTGCAAAGTCTAAGAGAAAGATGAAATACCCTGCAGGGTCCTTTATGGTCGATGGGGAAGCCTTAGAGGTTATGGCTGACATACTTGGAGATCACTTCTCGAGTGCGTTGTTTTTCACCGTTATAGAGTTTGGCAAGATTCTCGATTGGTTACGAAGGTTCTTTCGTGGTATGAAGCAATTGGTTAAGGTCGAAGGATCCTTGAATGACATCCGTGATGTCAATTCGGGTGTTCCACAGGAATCCATTTCAGGTCCTCTCCTTTTCATCATTTGCATTGCTCCATTTTACTGGTACTGATGAAAGTATCTCTTCCTATGCTAATGATATGAAGTTGGCCAAGATTCCACTAGGCTTGCTGAGGACTTAGATCGACTCTTCGCTCAGGTCGACCGAATGAAATCCCGCTCAATGACCTTTGGGTCGACTCCATCAAACACCCCATTCGTAGATAATGGAGGTTAAGATATTGAGCAGGCCTTGTCCATGAAGGATTTAGCTGTAGTCCTCCCCAAAAAGGAAAATTCGAAGAGCATTTCCAGTTGAAGGTAGGTAAAGCTTCCCAAATAGGTGGGTGGATGTATCGGACGTTTAAGTCAATGGACCTGCCACATCTTGAATATGCTCTGCTCATTTGGGCTCCAATGAGTTCAGAAGGTTTGCAAAACGTCAAATATGTCCGAAGGTGTTTCACCAGGTACATTGAACGTGTGAGAGAGCTCTTGTTTTGGAAGAGATTAAAGAAGTTGGTACTGTACAGTATTCAGAGAAGGTGCAAAAGGTACTGATACTGTACATTTTCAAAAGCATTCACGAACATTGTCCCCACCCTAGTTTTAAGATTAATGGCGCAAGTCAGGTTTTTTTGGGGCGTATGCAAAGCGTTTTGTTCCACCCGTAACTGCACTTCCATGCCGTGCAGCTTTGCGCTTTATTGGGACATCTCCGTAGCTCACGCTGGTGTCAAACCTCAGAACGTGATCTCGACATCTGCCATTGCAGTGACCGTGGAAGCATAATTTTGGGTTTTGAGAGCACCTTAAAGCCCCTGAGAATCCAGGTTAGTTCGAACAATGAAGTCCACCTTAATGACACTCATGAAAGGTTACTAGTCCACCTTTGCTTCTTTCTTGGACTCCATCATTGTACAGTTGGCTCCCCTCAAATATTCTCAAGGAATAAGAGGGAGTTGATCCTGTAGTAGAATTTCAGTCAGATTTGAAGAACTCTTAACCAAAATTCCTGATCAAGGCTACATTCAAGGACTAGTCAACTCAAATTCGTGAATGGATCTCATATTTCATGAACTTATTGCTATATTTGTTAATAAAGTTCGCTATCCCAAGCTTCTGGGAATACTATTCCCAGTAGTGGTAAAGAGGGCCGTCTCAAAAAAAGCATATTCTAGCCCTATTGACCAAAAAATTTCGCATTTCTTTTAACTGATTTTTGACGTTTGTGGGCAAGCGCTCCAGTCTCACAAAATTTCGAATAAGCAGTAGGGAATTTAAAATGCAAGCTTTGTCAACGTGCGAATGTATGTTGTTTCTTGCAACCGGGACTGAACGTAGGATTTGTAATGTAGAGAGCCATAAAAAAGTTAGTCCAGTTTACTAATTTGGATGGCTAGTTATTGTAAATGGGTTTGAATCAAGTGACCTGGCTAGAGTAAGCATTTTCCAGTGTGATTCGGCGGCTAGTTGTAGTTCGGCGATTATCTGTAGTTGCTAAAGATTATTGCGAAGTGGGAACAACTAACGACCCATAAAACAGTGAGCAAGACCACCTGTGATGGGCTGAGCGCATTACAATTTGAGCAAGCATTCCACACGGGCAATTTCCAATCTTTTCTCGCCTTTGAATCCTCTACTATCACTAAAAACAAACGCTCGTGTATACCGTATCTGTACATGTGAATGTGAGTAACAAGACATTTTTACAGATTCCCTTCAAGTCTTGCAATAACGACTTCATGGCCACAAGATTTAAAAGGAAAACATGTTCGAATTGAATATACCTAGGAATAGAGATGTATCAATGTGTTGAAAATCCTGGCAAACAAGTAATGTTGTGCAATGAAATAACAAACCCTTTTCAACGTTTCATGATTGCTTTTTATACATGGGTTGTGTAAACTAACAAAATGTGAGCCTTGCTTGCTGAATGCAAGTTTTTTCCATATATGTGTGTCTTTGAGATGAAAATGTCGTGACAAGTTTTCAGATGAAGTTTGTAATATCGTGATTTTAGTTCATCTGAATAATCAACGAATATTTGGAATACTTGGCATTTCATCAATCAAAACCCAAACTAGTGTCAGCCTCACCTTAAATGGTTGCTGAAGCAAATTGTTAATGAGTTGCCAAATTTTGCAGACGAGTAGAGGTCAGCCTATTTCAAAAGACATTTATCTTATGAAACAACATATTCACGTCGGATGCCAATTCGACAAAAATACGGTAGTTTGAGGAGTTCAAAATCGATGCCTCCACGAATTGAGGTGCTCATTCACATCTAGTTCCCATTTGAGTTTTTAAAATGCCTGACATACCATTCTAAAGAATCTATTGAAGCATCAACCGCTTTATCCTTGGTATCCCATAAAAATTACATGGGTCCCTCGTGGTCATCACTCATATAAAAGATTGTTGAGGTTTGATCTACAAGGATTCCAAACAAGGAGATGAAAGCAGGGTCAAGAATGTCGCGTGCGCAAAATCTGAAGGTGGAATGTGCAGTGACAATGTTCGGGTTCAGAAGTCTTCAAGTGAAGCTGCGACTTTATGAGCTTTTCCGGGGACAGTGGCGTGGGCTCAAATTCTTTCGCTCAGAAGCGGAGTTCAAGACAAGAAGCAAGATCCTCTTGTCGACAGACTGGTTAGACGACGAAGGTTAAAGACTGGTGTGCCTTATTGTGGCCTTGGAGACGTTTGAAGACCGCTTGTCCCTCTGGGTCTCTGGTTCTCGAAAAGTAAGAATGCATCCAAATGTTTACCTAAGCCACGGACTTCCGAACGTCTTGGACAGTGAGGCAACCGTTCAATGACGGTGGGGAAAAAGCACTGAGGCAAATGATTGAAAGGGAAAGCAAAATTGTTGATGTTGGTGCCTAAATTTATCTTATCGAACAAGCACTTGACACCAATTTCATTC
>NC_081444.1:7640051-7640321 GCF_007210705.1 Tigriopus californicus
ATAAAAGTTGTTGATGTTGGTGCCTAAATTTATCTTATCGAACAAGCACTTGACACCAATTTCACTCGGCCAAATTGTTTCATGAATATGCAAATGTGCATACTTGGGCGTGAAGTGCCACAAAAAGTCTACATAAAATAGCCTACTCATCATTCCTAGGTAGAACAACGGGAAACAGAATAGGATGCCAAGCAAATGATTTCTAAAGGATATGGAATGGAAAATTTCGGAGTTACTTTTGCAACGATGATATGTCTTGCACTTGATCCA
>NC_081444.1:7640357-7640515 GCF_007210705.1 Tigriopus californicus
CCAAATTTTGCAGACGAGTAGAGGTCAGCCTATTTCAAAAGACATTTATCTTATGAAACAACATATTCACGTCGGAGGCCAATTCGACAAAAATACGGTAGTTTGAGGAGTTCAAAATCGATGCCTCCACGAATTGAGGTGCTCATTCACATCTAGTT
>NC_081444.1:7640551-7640947 GCF_007210705.1 Tigriopus californicus
GAGAGATTAAGTTGGGAAGAAGTTGGGACTGCAGTGTTCAGAGAAGGTTTCAAAGGTATCTGATACTGTACATTTTCAAAAAACATCCATGAGCTTTGTCCCAACCCAGAGGTTTAGGCTCAATAAAAGTGACTACAGTCTGCTGTACCGTACATCCGCCTTCTGATACTGTACATTTTCAAAAGCATTCACGAACATTGTCCCCACCCTAGTTTTAAGATTAATGGCGCAAGTCAGGTTTTTTTGGGGGGTATTTGCGCTCCTAAAACTTCCCAAATCAAAGGGTTTCCCCTAAACCTGGCCAACCTGAAGACACCGTTAGCAAATTGCTTGAAGTTATTAATGCCTATATGAAGCTTTCCATCAATATCAGGATCAAGTGGTCTTGGAGAGTAA
>NC_081444.1:7640974-7646973 GCF_007210705.1 Tigriopus californicus
GATAATGGAGGTTAAGATATTGAGCAGGCCTTGTCCATGAAGGATTTAGCTGTAGTCCTCCCCAAAAAGGAAAATTCGAAGAGCATTTCCAGTTGNTTCCTAGGTAGAACAACGGGAAACAGAATAGGATGCCAAGCAAATGATTTCTAAAGGATATGGAATGGAAAATTTCGGAGTCACTTTTGCAACGATGATATGTCTTGCACTTGATCCAATTTCATGGAAAAATGATCCAAATAAGAGGACAATAATGAGTGGACAAAGATAATCAACCATCTGGCTTGTTCTCACGCTAAGCACTTATTGAAGAAATCCCAGTTTTGCAAAAACAAAACGAGCCCGCTTTTCCCAAACCCCAAAACCCCAGAGGTTGACAGGGGCAGATCCAATTACCTTGTCTCCATGTTTATACAACTTGATTGGTCCGGAGACGAGTCAATCCATTGACGGGGGATGGTTGTTGCTGTGGGTCATCTCCCATGGTTCCATCTCCCGGCTTGCACTCGTCCCCATCAAGTTGTCTTGACTCGTGCACATAGGCACACACACACATACTCACACAAATCCATCCGAAGAAAGGCCGGAGAGATGAACCTTGGCTGCCAACGCAGTCACCATATGGGCTAACTAATATGAATCTTGACCTCATTGGGCCTTTTCCTTATCCACTCCACTAGTAAATCAAAGAAAACTCAATATGCTCCTTCTGTTATGGGCATGAGCAATAAAGGAAATTGAGATCGTTTGTCGACCTTGCCAAGAACAGTGTTTGAGGCTAATAAAGATTGACTGAAACACCATTTCAGACATACGAGCCAATGATATTGACAAAGAACAACACTCAAGGGTGAGTGAGCACAAAAACCTGGAAAACCATATCTTAAATTTCCCATCCCTCGAAAAAAGGTATTGCGTACCTACTCACCCGTTAAGAACTCTTGCTAGTGCTTTCACCTTCACTCCGCTATCTAGACATTTCTCCGAAAATCGTATGTTGTGTACCCAATCAAGCCGGACGACAAGGGGGGCCATTTTCAAGGGCTTCGGGCGGCAAACCATGCCATCTTTGCTTAGTGACAGTAGCCCAGACTGGAGTTGTCAAATCCACTTTTGTATAGGAAGCAACAGCTTAATGCAGGTCCTTAAAAATTAGTCATTTTCGTTGTTTTCGTTATTTTGGCTTTGCCTTAACCCCGATAACTCTTTGAGACATAGCCTTGATAAAGTTAAAAGACAGGGTTTCGGCTCAATTTCTACGTCAACACTTAAGCCATTTCTCAAGAACCCCAAGCCCGTGAACCCAGTGACAAATTAACGTCAGAAAGCGTCACCCCACCTCTGACAAGATAAAATAGGATGATCATCATTATCAAGCCGATTGCAATGGGGGAGGAGGAGGAGGAGGAGGACGCGAATCAAAGGTCTTTTCGAAGAAAACACGGTCATGAACCACAGGGGTCCGTGGGCTGACGTAAAAGGGGTCGAACCAGCAGATTTTTTCCCCTCCATATCTCCTTGGATTCAGCATCAGGAACGAAAGTACCCTAGAGGTTGAATTATCGGGTTTGTCGTTGTCGCATCTTTTCCATGTCATACATGTATATAATGCAGCGCAAGATCCATCCAAAACTTAGCATGAAATCAACCCGAGGAGCCAGGGGGTGGGTGCTTCGGTTTTTGTTGACAACGTGTTCTAATCCGTAAGAATCGCTTAAAAATCCACCCTCTGTATAGTCGTTCAGCCATGAGTTATCACCCGTTAAGCCCACCATCACCCTTCCCCTTCGCCTTGAACAGATCAGATATCCGTCAGACTTGAAAAATGTTCCCTCATTATGTGAATTCCGTTGAAAACAACTGATATATAAAATTACCCCCAGGAATTTCCTCCCGTCCTAATGACTCCATATCAAAATCCTTGGGCTTACTTGCTCGTCTCGAGTGATGGGAGTCAGTTAATTCCAATAACAAGTTCTCGTGACCATCCCGGATGCTATTCGATCGTTCAGACATCGGACCAGGCGACTTCACTTTTGTACAGTTTTTCATTATCCGTTTGATAAAGGGTGTGATTTCGTTCGTCGGTTGTTTTTTACTGGTGACGTTGGATATATGACTGCATGTCTGTTGTGTGGAAAGTGGCGGTGGTCGTGGTAATTGTCTTGTCTGGCGTGAGAATTACGGGTTTTTGGTGGAGCCCAATTTTCATGCATCGTGAGTCCTCTAAAATAACTAAAGAAGAGACAGAAAGAGAGAGAGAGAGAGAAAAAAAAAGATCCCTTGCCTTTAGAATCCACGGTAGCCTCTATTGGTGGCAGTCCACTTTTTCCTTGCTTTATTGGCTGAAAGGAATGTCTCGTTTTTTTCCGCCTTTTTAAAGCCGAAGTGTCCTTTGTGAGCGTCATAATGCCGTCCCGGCTTGTTGTATTCACGCTGTTATACCACATTTGTAGTCTTATTATTATTACTACTGTCACTACAATGACTTCTTCGTTCCCCTTCCCTCCCGTCCTCTCTCCCCCTCCGTGCCTTACCCACGACTTGCATTGCGACTAATGCCTCCATGCATGCTCATGTCCAACCTGAATAGCTTCACACTGAACCTATCGAAAACCATCCAGCCCATTGCCAAAAGGATTCCGGAGTCAAATGCATTGTGGCTTCTCCGTTCTCCAGCTCTGTATTGAACTCACCTTGGAAGGCTCGTTGTTGAGGTGCTGGGTAGAAGTGGGTCAGACATGCTATCATTGGATGGTCGAGTGCATGTATGGTAGTACTCTACTAAGACCATCTTCAAGTAAGAGTGATGTACTTATGTTTTACAATCCCCGCACTCGGTTTCTTTTTCTTCTTGCTCTTCTTCTTCTTCTTCTTCTTTATACATGATCCATGGGTGAGTTTGGCCCCGGAGTCAACCCAATGCTCAGTCAGTCAATACGACTGGACATGGGTTTAGTCTTCGACGTCTGATTTATTGGCTTTACTGGGTCGTCTTCCGCTCCATCCTTCTTTTCTTCTGTCTTCTTCATGGTCATCGAGGGCGTTGTTGTTATTGTTGTTGTTGTTGTTACTAGTTGTGATCGTCCCTGACTTGTTCGTTAATCTCGGCGCTCAAAGCCAACCCTTTTCTCCCGATCGAATGGCCCTTCTCATCAGACTAATCAATAATGATAATCAATATACTGGAATGCGATGGAGGGATGGAAATAAACTCCGCACACACACATGACACAATCGCCTCACGAAGAAGGGGTATCATAAGATTATCCCCAGATCGCCTCAATGCAAACCTGGACTTTCATTTACTCGTTCTTAGAGCGGCTAAGACGAGGAAAATTTGGATTCAATTGTGAACCTTGGTCTTTGAACAAATGAGCCGGAAGGTGCTAGTCATCGCCGTTTCGTGGCCTTTTACGTCGTCTGAACATTGCCAATGGTGATGTTTATGATCCTCTTAGTCCATCCAATGATAGAGACATTTCACCCGGTTCTGACGACATGCTATTATTCAGCATGGCTGGGAGGCACGCAGATGCTGTACTCGTACATACTACGTACATATATGGCGTTCCCGTGCAGATGGACACGAGGTAGTAAGAACTTGGTAATAGTGCGATTACTTGAGCATCGCACAATAGAAGAGCCATACTAGCTAGCTAGTACTGTGTACTACGTTGAGCCTTTGAACGATCGTCCGTACTGAGTACTGTAGTGATAGTTGTTGTGCTTAATTTCTGCAAAGAAACAGCGAAGGCGAACTCGGCTCGAAAAGCTCAATCTTGGCCAGCTAGTAGCAGCGTGTGTATGCAAAGCGTCCAGCCCTGTTGACTTAAAATGACTCATTCAGGGCCAGTTTATGGGAGCGTTTGGAACAATGGGAAATAAATTCTCGGCTTTTAAATTGCTGTGGATCTTGCTGAAGTCGATGCTCAACACTCAAAAGAATCTCATAACTGTCGCTCTGGCATGTGGTCTTATCCTAATATAAAGCCATGTTAGTTTTCCTGGTCACTTTAGGCCTATTACACTTGACAACTTGACATTCAGCACGTGGAGACTGGAGAGTTTGCACGCAAGAGCTTTCGTTCATTTCCGTCAAATTGAGGGCATAACCGATCATTCCGCTTTCGGGTGAACTCAAAATGAACAACTCCATCCGCGATCACTCCTCCACGTTGATACGAGTACTACTACGTGCATGCTGTACTTGACGTCATTTGAAGCATTTGAGGGAGACGTGCAAAGGAAAACGTTTGTTAGGGTGTACTTTTTTATGAATTAATTTGAATTAATTTATTGTATACTTTGCTAATGGACATGTGGGGGGTCTTCATTCTCAATCTAGTCCGTTTCAACAGGTGTGACATACTGTACTATGTGTTGCTTTACCAGGAAAACATCTTGAACCTTGCCGCTCGTTAATTAGGTAGGTCTTATGGAAAGAAGAAATAAGGGACCCGAACTTGGATTTTCATTGTTTCAGGTTCTATTTGGGACAAATCTTGTTTATTATTAATACACGATATATGAGACAACTCTCCTGAGATCGCTCCCACAATTGGGTCTGGTCTGATCATATTCCAGAGTTTTCAAAACGCCATCACATCATCAGGAATGGGACTTTGTTTGATTATTCTCGTACCCGCCAAGCAAAAAATGGGGCAGGATCGATGGATGTATTGTCTGCGAAAATTGAGACTCCGTTCATTTTGACACCCCTCGTCGGAAGATCGCTTGAAACGTCGTTTTCTCTCAAAAGTGCTTTCCGCCTTGATTTCTTGTTCGTTGGAAAGATTGTTTGTTTCAATTGCCAAGGGAAATCCAACAATTCTTGCGAGCGATATACTAGCTTAGAGACTTGGAGACTAGCTCACTGCGTGCCGTCAAATCTGGGGGAAATTGATGAGCAAAACGGTGATTAATGCTTCCCTTGAATAACAATTCCCCGAATCCAGGCCTCCGCACAACAAGAGCATTGTACTACTAGGCCATTTTACAACTACCTACATACAGTATACGCACTAAGTGGACAATGTGTTAGTTAGCTACACTTCTCAACGATATGTCGAATGGGAAAAATTGGACACAACATGCCACTGTATTCGTCATCTTGTTGCTCAGTGGCAAGAATCCCGAATTTGACCACCACGAGATCATCGTTATTTTGCTACTACGAGTAGTAATATTTTGCCAATACAATCACACAAAATAAGGTATTTGAATGCAAAAGAAATAGCCAATGCTCGCCGAGGATATTGGATTTTGATTTCTAAAAATAGATCGACGGTTCAATTGGATTATACTTTTCTTTGCTCCGTACGTAAATCCCTGAATGCTTCAAAGGGGATGCAAGATGTGCCCATATTGTGGACCTCATTGAGCCGAGTCTAAATAGAATGCGATAATCATTGGAAACATGTGTCCATCTCAATTTTACGAATGCTTCTTGATGTCAAAGACACTTTGTTCTTTGGTTGGAAACGACTCCCATGCAAACACGTCATCCAAAAATCGAATCCGACAGTGCCCTCTTGATCTGAATCGTGCCCGGGAGGCCCTTTTTGGATCCGAGAAACATTTTGAACCCATCTTCGAGCTATTTTGAGAAGTGCATTGAAGGTTCTGCCTAATCAAGATTGACAACCGTGTCAAGTCCTTATGTTGAGAGGAGGCCGGAGTTAGCGGCGAGAGAACGGGCAAACCACTTGATTTTCTCAATTTTCACGCTCGTTTTTTGAGCTCCAATCAACCTTGACGACGGGCTCCAAATTGAAGTCGATTGAAAACATTTTTTCCGACTCTATTCGGGCATCGAAGCGTGACTGGAGAGGATGATTTCGTAGATATCTCTGTCACAATCCAGTCCATTCACCGTAACATCACATTCATGAGTGTACCACAAAAGTACATCAGTCTCAAGGAACGGAACTTTGACTTTTATTTTGAAGGGTGGATGAGTTTGAGTTTGCACTGTACATGTGTTCTTATACATTGTCGAG
>NC_081444.1:7647024-7657963 GCF_007210705.1 Tigriopus californicus
GTTTTGGAATTCGGTCTCGGGCCGATTAAAAGCAGCCATTTATCATATTTCGTGCTTGCTTGTGTATACGGGGCTCAATTTAAATTTTGCTCAGATTATTTGTGCGAAACACTTTCCGCAGGTGGTCCACCTAATAGGCGCGTGTGTATCCGTCTCTCCGAATGAAGCACCCCACTGTGATGATGCTCAATACAATTTTAAAGCCAAGGAGAGACAGAAGATGAAGAAGAAGACCGCAGACACATACTATGCGAATCAACAGATATCACGAGGGACCACCGCATACACTCATGCAGTGGTGTAGCGTGACCGTACTAAGTAGAAAGGTTAGTAGGCCTCGAGCCCCACTGCGATAGTATTGTTCGTACAGGTTCATGATTGCTTGTCGGCCAACGGGCTTGTCTCTTCTTCCAGGCCTCAAACTTGAGTGCTCATTAAGCATAACCATATCAATAATGAGGACTTATACGGTCGAAGGCATGGGTGGGTGGGGAACCCCCTTATCTGACGCCCAAATAGTAGACTTGATGGGCTGCTCCATATTGGAGTGCAGCTAGTTGATGCAAACCAGGCACTCAGGGCGAGGATAGGACGCTCAATTTCGAGATTACCTACCCTTTATTGTACGTAAACCCTGGTGCAAGATGGAAAGTTTCTTCACTAGCGACATTCATCAATCGGAATAGATAAATCAATAGATTGGACAAAGGTTTGCTGTTAAGCGGAATGGAGATTTTCTTTCTTCTTCTTGTTTTTCCGACGGTTTTGGGAGAAAGCGATGTTTTGCCGCATTTGATCTTCTCAAGCATGGCGTATCATCATGAGGAGAACAAAAAAGGAACGTTTGACTAATGACATTTTGCCTTATAAATTGGGCATGATTTTTTTGAATAGTGTTATTATTGAGTCGTCCGTCGTTATGTTGGGCGGGCACAAAAAGCTTGGCCATTGCTTGACATTGCTTATTAAATGGTGCTACAAAAAATGTGACGCCTTATCAAATATCTGCGAGGCAATTGAATGTCCAAGGCAATCGAGAATCGGGCGGAGGACGGGCCGGAACGAGCTAGAGATTGGATCAGGCTGAGTAAAAACGGAGATTAATTAAATTGTGTTGTGGAGTGATTCCCAAGGAGAATCCCCAATGAAGCTGAAGGAGAAGATGAGGTGCCGGAGGAGCGGGAGGTGGCTCACCTTCCGTAACACTTCCTCCTTGTGTGCATGCACATTCACCGAGTGAGTTCGCACACTATCAGTTACAGAAATCCAAAGTCATCTCGGATCAGTGAGGGGCTAGTTATAGCTAGCTAGATGGCCTCGCCAATGAGAAGAAAAAGAAGAAGAGTGAAGTTATTAGCCTGGCTGAGCCTCCTGGTCAAAGTCGCCAATGAATCGAGGGCCATTTGAATTCAACGAAGGGTTGCGACTCGATTCTACGATGCTCCCTTCTATGTACTAACACCACCACTACTAATAATACCCGAACGAGATCATTATCAGCCACGACTCAGACACATTTGTCCGTTTTCTCGATATTCGGACGGTTTTAATGAGACGACACTTAACGAAAGGCTGTTGCTCTGCTACTTCCCTTTTTTGCGCTTTTCCTTACTGATACTAGGAGTGGAATCCCCGGCAGTTTAAGAAGAAGTACGTTTTATTTAGCTTTAAATTCATATTACATCTGATTCACCAAAGAAATACAGTCGAATATCTGGCTTGACCTTGGATATACGGTTGATCAGGAATTTTGATCGGAAACTTCTGACCTAAAAGATGCTCCTGGATCAACGCCTACCTATTCCCTACGAGTATTCGCAAATTGAACAACTACAAAGTTTCATCACGCAATTTCCTGCTTCCTTATGAATTTCCGTTTGAACTTTAGGAATCAACAATCATATTCATTATATTACTTTATTACTGTTAAAGCTGTGTTAGTGTACCAGGTACTATTGGGTGTCAAACTAATATGTCAAGGTAAAGTGTCTTGCTTGGCATATCAATTTCTTAGACTATCTTTCCTCTAGGAATCCTCAAAATCAAATAGATTACCACACAGGGCAGTGGTAACAACATCGCAGAAAAGCATTCCTTTTTTCGAAAAAAGAACTGTTATCCCATTATATCTTAAAGTGGTGTAAGTCAAACTTGGACAAGTTCTTGACTAAAGCTCCTGATCAACCCTACATTTTAGGAATTCCATTTCTGGTAGCGGTAAGGAAGTCTGCAAAATTAAAAACTAAAATGAAAATTGCAACGACCCCAAAACCCAAGAAATACTCGTTACTTTCTCTTTTTTCCATCCTCCAAAATGATCTTTACTTTTTTGTTTTCTCTTGATTTTTAGCTTTTGGATAATATTAAGCGAAATTGTTATTTTTGCTATTTTCATACAATGTAAAAATTGGGAAAACCAGGGCTAAAAATTGTGCTTGCTTACAACAACATTGTTGTTTGTGGTTTCGGATCTTGTCATATTTGCACAGCTTTATTGTTTGCAGCTCCTTTATCAAATACGTTGGATTAAAAGACCTCATTCGGATATCACCTCCGGAAGGGTCAGGTTCCCAACGGTTTTGGACACCAGCCCTGCTAAGTTTTTATTTTTCAAGGTATTTAGTAACGATTATTGCATAATTTCTATTAGACCCTTTGCATTAGTGAACTTTTAACGCTTTTCTCTTTTGACTTCCCATTGCGTAACTAACGAGAGAGATTCCCTAAAGTCAGTTGTTGCTTAACCTCGTTTATACCTTCTGTCATTGCTTAATAGATTAACCAAAGCAAGAAAACAGTGCCGTGTTCAGAGGCAAAAAATGTGCCCCAAAGTATTCAAAAGAATAGTACTGCGTAAGACGTATTACTCACTTGAAATATGTAGCCTTTTGGTCATCAGCAAGTCGTCTACTGTACGTAGATGGATGTTTTGATATCTCGATAAAGTATGGCCTGTACGCGTAGTTCGATATTAGAATGGAACTGCTCTTTGGCTCTTTGAAAGCGTATCCAGAACTCAACGACAAAGTAAGGCAGTGCTTCGCCATGTCTCTGTCACCTCGATTGTTGTCTATTTGATTGTACAATACCAGAAGATCCCTCCATATCAGATGTGTGATTGCCATAGACCGAGGAAGTTCTGTCTGCGAACAATGACGTTTGAACTGAGATTTCAGCCCATGGATGCCAGTCCATCATGATCGGCAGGACTTGATCTCAATCCTTAGATCGACCGAACTTTGTCAACCGGAATCGCCAAGTAAGCATGCAAGTAAGTTGGTAGCAAAGAAATCGTGTGTCTGGAGCGTTTGTCTGGAATCTTTTTTCGGTTGTCAAATGATTCAGCTTGAACTTCTGTCAATTCATTTGTTACCAGGTACGTGTTTCCTGATGTTTGTATTCATTTGGATCATAAAGACAAAACCAATATGTTCACTTAGAGCCATTGTTTCTGACCCAGTCAAGCCTTTGGGGTCCCTTGGGATGATTTTTCTTACGTCACATGTGTTCCTACCCAAGCCGTTCCCTGTTGACACAAATTGTCTCGAATATCGTGCTCTGTGGATCCCTACTCCATACATATAACCATTAACTCCCAGCAAGATGAGGCTAGCTTCGGACCAACAGACTTGGGGAGCAATTCCAATGATCATACTTTGACTCTCAGCTTTCAATCATGTTTTGGTTGCTTCAGTGAAAAGTGAAAATGTTCCACTCAGGCATATCTCTCATTGAAACTTTACAACGGGTTGAGTCCTTTGAATACATGAGTGATACTAGAGTGTTGAGAGGGAACAAACTGGGGTTTTATTGATTTCCCCATGTTTATTGGTGGCAGCTCTCTCCACACAAGACATCACAGTTGTTGTCTATTGGAACTGCTCTGTAATCCAAGACAAAGTGGGGTCTTTCTAAACTCATTTCCTCAAATGGTTCCCACATGTTCGTACTGTCATTTCCAAGCGGCAAGTACTGTAGTTGTTGTGGTAGAAGTAGTAGTAGTAGTAGTAATAGTGGTAGTAGTAAAAGCAGTGGCAATGCAGTAGGAGTAGCCTTAAAACGTACGTACAAGTGCGATCAACCTCCTTCTCCTCCTTCTTTTTCTCGTTCTCGTCAGGCTCGTTCTTCTCCTTGAGCCCTTAAGGGCTGAGCCTCGCCAACAAGCATTATACACGGCATCTTGGATCCTTTCTAGGCGTGATTAAGTGCTTGGATTTAGCATGGAACAACTTAGCTGGTACCCAAGGACCATCAGATCCATCCGTCGCAGCTGCTCGAGATGGATGGATGAGTGGACGGACGAACCAACCATCGTACCAACGGACCACCCACCCAACGGACGAAAGCGGGCTGATGAAGGGCGGACAACAGCCGTTTATTTAGTTGTACATACTAGCCACATGTCATTAGGCCCCTGGGGGCTTGTAAGATAATATTTATGCTTGTCTGGGCCTACCACCCTCGATGGGACCGGGACTAGACCAATCAAAATGGACTAAGTTCTTATGTTACATATCTCTAGGGTCTTTCCCTCAAAATAATCATTGCCATTGTAGTGCCACGCGCTATCTATCACTGGACCGGGAAGTGGACCAGTAATACTCGATGTAATTCTTCCACGATGGTGGTCTTGAACAACAATGCTCTGATAAGAAGGCTCAAGTAAGTGATGGGCCCATATAACATTGACCTAGATATCTTTGGAATCGAAGTTCCGTATCGCATATATTCAATAGTCCTCAGCTGTAAGTAGCCTTTGAAGATTATCCGGTCCCATTGAGCCAGTCTGTCGGGCACATTTGAGAAGGATGTCGATGACCCCTCTTGGAAGCTGGAACGGCAAAGAAGTGACTGATCTCTTAACAAATGGAAAGGCTTCATCCTTCAGATTTGACGGAATCGAGCAACATCAAATGAAAACCATACAAAGGTACGTACATTATAGAAGTCAGTAACGAAAGTTGGCCTTGCTTCTTTGGGACAAGGGTCACGCAGACCAAAGCAACTGTTTGTACCTTCAAGGATGTACGTATGTAGAGCTACTATTTCAAAGCATTTGTTGAAAAATGATAACTAAGGGTGGGAAAAAATAGTTCGTTATTTTGGTCAAAATAGTTGTTTGTAAGTTACGAAAATCAGCCAAAATAAGTTCCGAAAACGAAAAAATAAGTTGTTAAAAAATGACAAAAAGTTGTTTTCTTCAATTATTCAAGTATAATGCTGTTTTTAAGGTCAAAATTGCTTGATTTTTCTTTTTCTTGCTCTGTGGATTGAGTCTTGCATTTACATCAGTAAAAAATAAATTTCCATGAAGACTTCTCAGTGAAAAACATCATTCCCCTGACCCTTCAACTCCTACGTAATGAGCCGGAAAGGCAGCTTTTTAGTTTAAAGGAACTCAGCTAGGGCTCCTATCTTTAGCAACAGAGGGTACAGAAGTAAAATAAAAGATGCTTAACCAAGTGTCAAAATCTGGGATCGA
Organism: Tigriopus californicus; assembly: GCF_007210705.1. Classification (NCBI taxonomy): domain Eukaryota; kingdom Metazoa; phylum Arthropoda; class Copepoda; order Harpacticoida; family Harpacticidae; genus Tigriopus; species Tigriopus californicus. The sequence continues at coordinate 7,652,507 of NC_081444.1, forward strand.
ACCCATGAACCCGAGCAAAACTTGGTCGTGCGTTGACCAACTGCGCTACAACCATCTATTTATTACACTGAATTACTAAGGAAAGGTTATTGCTCGCTTCAGTTGAACCGCGTATTGTGGAATCCGGAGACCTGTTCTTTAAAGCTCGTACCTCGAAGTTAGGATTGGACGTTAACCGGTATGAAAATACACTCGCCAAAGTGGTGACTGCTCATTCTGGGTAAAGTCCACGCCTAAACTCAGAGGTACGAGCGTTTAAAAAAACCTCGGCTCTGGAGGCCAATTCTTCTTGACATTTTGGCCATTGAATGGAAAACAGAAGAATGCCAGTATTTGCCAGATTATGATTTTGAAACCATGAAAAAAAAAATGCAATCATGGAAAGTTGTGAGCAAAACTAGAAAATCGTACGTTCAAGTTTAAAAAACATGAAGAAAGTAACAGTCAAAAAGAAGTTTGAATACTTTGGTTGAGAAAAAAGGGGATGGTCATTGAAAAAATCAATTCTTTGTTCAAGAACCGTGGAAATTACAAAAATGGAAATATTGTAGAATTTGTGGAAAATCTTTGAAAGAAAATCTTGGAGGCCTTTGACAAACGTGTCGTTAGACATCTCCTGAATTTCAAATCATTGAAGTTGGCTTGAACCAAGCAATTTAGGATTAAAACTATGAACGCGTATGTGTCCAACCCTGTCCGTAGATGGGATTGGGGATTGTATATTTCATAAGCTGTTTCAACATACATACATATAATGCTACTGTTGAGGCACTCTTGTCCATGCTTTTAAGTTGGTATTTTAAATTCATAACAGCTCATTTCTCTGACATATTGTTGCAAAAAGCCGCCGTAGGCCAAAGTAAAGACCACTTTCATGTTTGAACCCCTCGTTATGCATTGCACCGTTAGCATAAAGTGAAGCAATCAGTTTCAATTAGCCATTGCTTTGATTTTTGACCCTTGACATGTAATAAACGTGATATCGAAGTGAAATTCAAAGAGCGTATGTTCATTTAATAAAAACTCGAGTCCGAGAGAGAACAAGCGTGAATAGATGAGAGGGTGTTCGGATTTCATTAGTCGTCAAAAAGTGAATTTCAGTTGACCAACTTAGTGCGGTACCTACTCTTTTTCTGGAGCTGAAAATGAATCAGAATCCACAAGTAAAAAAAAAAGAATGCAAAACAATGATCATGGGAATAGCTAAAACAGTGTATTATAATGATGACATTTTCATTTCATTAGGTGGAAAAAAAAACTTAGAAACTTTTTTTCTCCAAACATGTCGAAATCAACATGTAAACAATCATGGCACATTTGTACTCTACATCCACAATTATTTTGGGTAGCCAACAACCTAGACTGAGAAAAATGCTTTTGCAGTTTGCAGTTGCAATCCGTTTAATTGGCATGGGCCACTTTCAGTATGTCCGCCCTTTGCCTTGACCGTTAATTCTACACAGCGTCGAAGGCTGGAGGATAACCGCCCCACATTTTTGGTGGGCATAGCGTCCCATTCCCTCCAGATAACTGTCTTTAGTAACTCAATATTTGGATGGGGCGTGACGTCGGACTTGCCCCCACAAACACCACCGACCAAGATTTGAGGCGTAAGGTCATGGCTCCCAGACGGCCAGACGGTCTTGTCTAAGAATCCAACAAAAATCGGCTAGCGTGGTTGTGAGTTTGTGGGTTGGACGCAATCTTGGGGCAATACATAGTCCCGCAATTTTGGCTGATAAACTTCAGATCTGACTGTCTCTTTGCGCGATAAAAAAGGCGATCTTTTTGGTACCTTTTTGGGCCGGATATGTGACCCAAAACATCCCTTGGGGCTCATCTATTGATTTCAGGTGGTATCTATCCCTTCTTTTGTGGAAGACTTTGTCCATCATGAACAACTCTTTGCGCAAGAAAGTTTTCACCTGGGACGGCTTACTTTGTAGGAAGCGGATGATGATGACCTTCAAGCACGTCCCTAACCTTCTTTCCTACAAAATAGGTGAGACGGAAGCTAGTAGCTCTAGGGATAGTTTTGCCATCCAAGCTCTTCCTTTTCAGGTTAAAAATTGAACTATCATATTGTAACCTAATTGTTCTACGTATATATGATGTGGTTGGGTCCTTCACGATTCATGCTTGCAACGAGAGCAAGAAGGCCTCATCACCCCTCAAATTGTGATCACCACTGCCCTGTTGTCGCTCAACATCTTTTGCCGTATTTTTCGTCTTGTTCAAGCTGTAACCGGTGGAGACACAACTAGTACGGTAATGATGCTCGCAAATCAATTTGTGAGAAGCACTTTTCATCGTTCTAAATTCCATTTCGATGTCAAATTGCAAATGACAAAGGCTGATCATGTGATTTTAACTTTTCCAATGGCAGCTTCATCATTCTTGTAGCACTAACAGAGTGGAGGTTTATATATAGTTATTCACAAAGTTTGCTTGAATCCCTTGCACAGAAAACACGATCAACCCTGTTGTAACCAGCAATTTCATAACTAAATGCGCATGAGAAGATCAAATGTTTTATCATTTAGAATCATTTGATTCACTTTCCAGGGTAATATAATTTTTTAATAATTCTAGTTATAATGGTCATGCTAAACGAATCAATTTGATACAAACTAAACGATTTTTGGGACAAAGATAGTTCTCATGAAATATATTTTTATTTGAAGCGAGCTCAAAGTAAGAAAGTAACAAAGTTGTACTCGTTATACGTGCTGATAACTAGGGAGCAGAAAAAAATTGTGGCTTTCAAGGCCAATTTTTTCATGTGTTGAAATGTGAAACTGAGTATTGTTTCACCAACAAAACAAAAATATAAAGCGACAAATATAAACTTTTTTTCAACATTTTTTGAGATTTTGTATGGTTGTTTATGGGTTGCAAATTTCATCTAAAGTAGTTATTTGGACGAAAATCTTGACTTAACTGCTAATCATTAGTGCTGATAAATAGGGATCGGTAAAATGTGCAAAATAGCAAAGCCTTTTAGAAAAAAGGTGCTAAAAATAAGTCTAAAAGTGTAACAAAATGTGCAAATAAAATGAAAAAAGGAAATTCAAATCTATTTTTCAAAGTAGTACGAATTTGAAAGGCGCCCTCTTAAAAACCGAATTTTGTCTCAATTTTGAACCAAACAGAAAAACTTTCTTTGAATTAGGTGAATGAATGCTTCCCCTTGCTTATTTTGCCTCTTTTCCCAGTAATAGATCTGCAATATTGATCTAGGTTCTACATTGATCCAACTGAAGAAAAGTTGAGATTTTTGTTCCTCAAAAAGAGAAGACAGTTAGCCTGGAGGAGGTAAGGAAAGCAGCTATGCTGCGTTCTTTGGGCTGCTTACCTATCTTGACGCCCTGCTCAGGACTCTCTTTGGAATTGAAACTGGCTCTTTTCATTTCTGTTTTCCCTTGTTTCTCAAGCAAAAGTACCTTTGGCCTGCTCAAATTAATATTTGACGTCAAGTGTTCATAATTGAGCTTTTCATATCTTTATTTTGGCGGCGGCCTTTGGTTTCAAAAACTTGGCCTAAAAACAGTTCAAGGCCAAATGTGCAAAAACAGTGCAAAATAAAAGCAAGAAGGTGCAAATAAAGGTGAAAAGTGCAGATGTGTAACAAAACTGGTCTTTTGTAGCAAAAATTCTTTTTACATAATTTGCCCGTCCCTACTAATAAATGAACAATAACCAAATGCCGCGTTCAGCATCATCCATGAAATGAAATGGCACGTATGATATCCAAGTAAAACAAAATTTGAGCAAGCATTTCAACTTGGTATATGATCCTCCTCGAATTGCAGTTAAGAGAGGCATTCATTACAAACAATTCTGAGCAGGTTTCGCATATTGAAGTGATCAAGAGGCGCACTTTAAGCCGGTTTCCAATGTTTAAAACGAGTTTGACTTAATGAAATGTATTTTGTCCAGATGTCTAGCTCACTTTGTTTCGAATACCATATCAATAGCAACTTGATAGCTTTTTATAATCATTTCTGGAGTGTTATTCGAGTTTCTAAATCATCCTAACCTGAAAATAGCTCTCAAAACATCAAATCAAGTATCTGAATCTATCACGGACCCAACTGAGATTCTCTGGTTTGATCCATTTTAGTGACGAGTTTTACATTGATTCGGTTGCGTGGGGAGAGATGCTGTCTGAGCACTTGCTTTCTAGCACACAAAAAACTTTTTTATGAATAGTTGTGCCCAGTCAGTAAAAGTACTAATCCTTTTGAAAATGGCATCAGCAGTTTGGACGGTCGCGATCGAATGAAATCAATAAATCTCTATCCAAACAAAAATCTTTTTAAAGCATTGTCTCGACGACGATCAAAGTTCATTGATCAAGGGTGGCCATTCTTCCAATTTACCAGCCCTGCGATACAGTAAGTAAAAGGCATTTGTGGCTGCAATGTTGAGAGCTAAAAGATGTAAGCTCCATTGACCAGACTCTCAATTACAAGTTGAGATCCTATCGGAATTCAAGGTCAAATAAAACGAAGAAGCGACTACCGGACAGCAAGAATCGAGTGATACGAACAAGTTCCTTTACGTTGAAAGATATGCGACGATATCATCAGGTCGGCTTATTGCATGAGGAAAATTATATCTTTTAGATCGTAATTTGAAAGCTGTATTAGAATCGGAAAGATAGTCTGCAAAAGCAAAACAAATTTGGATGAATTTAACCTTCATTAAATACTTGATGAAGCAATTGCATAGCCCTCCACATGATATTTGTAAGGATGTCAATTCTATGCAGTTGAGAACTGATAAATGAACTAAACTAGTAAAACAAATTACGAACAATTGGGTAATTATTAAAGAGACTTCACCCTTTGACTTGATATTGATAAATGTGAAGCTCGTTCAAAGTTATTCATGAACCAGAGTGAAGGGCAATAGTTTTACTTTTTATTGCGATATAGTGATCATGTCAAGTCAAAGACTTAGTCACCTTTTGTGAAAGTGACACTTAAGCCAATGCTTATATTACGGTTCGCGTCGGTTTCACTTATTTCCTTAAGGCTTGTAAATCTCAATTGATGGAAAATGATTAGCTCGCACGAAGAACACCTGTGAGATCATTAAGCTCCACTTCCTCCAATTAGAATAACACCCAGACAACTGACGTACTCTCAAAAATGGGTTGCTTTAGGAAAGGAATTTCGATATTTGCCCAAATACATTTCTTTCACTAACACGATCATCGTTCTCATTAATAAGGTGAGGCGAATCACAATGATCCCTAATGAAACTGACGAGGGAGAAAGGAGCTCCGAAATTGCTTTTCTTTTAGGCAAATGGATCAACTACCGCATCGCTCATATACGAGTATAGGGCAAGGACTAATGAATTCACTGGACGAAGCAGCCAGCAAAGTTATGTTTTTCTTGGAAATTGGCAGATTGAGGCCAATATCCAATTTAGATTCGATCACAGATT
>NC_081444.1:7657999-7662117 GCF_007210705.1 Tigriopus californicus
GCCAGCAAAGTTATGTTTTTCTTGGAAATTGGCAGATTGAGGCCAATATCCAATTTAGATTCGATCACAGATTGGGGTCAGTCATTTCAGACAATACTGTACTATGTCAATCCCCGAGGTATTGCTAGTCAGTCAGGGCGCAAAATATGCTCCATTAGTGGAACAGGCCGAGGAATTTTGATATCAGGGTAAGAACCCGGCAGAATTTCTTATTGTTCCACTTTGGGAGTTTGGCTCCTCAAGTTCTTCGTTGTTGTGGCGCTAATCCACAATGCAAAAAGTGGCTCATCAAAATTCCACTCTGCCCACATTTTGTGCAAGTAAAAAAGTGCTTTTTCGGCTTTATGTTTTTCTGGCCTGCGTTGAGGTAGGCGCGCAGCATATTGGCCGCTATAAGAAGAGGCTTGGTTTTCTCTTGATCGCTCGTTGAGAAAAGTTTTCGCAACTTGAGCCGTTCGTCATGGTTGGTGGAAATGTTGGTCAATTTGAGCCCACCATGATACCCAATCATCATCAGGATTCCCGACCAAGGGAGTGGATTTGATCAATTCTGAAGACTTGTTCTTTCAAGCGTCCCTCAATTATGCATGGGTGGTGCAGATTCGAAATATGTACTACTCGCTTTGCTGCTGCCGGCTCAACAGCCAACATTCCTCCATCCACACTCACTCACTCACTCACTTACTCAGGCGCTCTCACACGCATCGATTCTGCAGACCCACATCCAACCAAGTGGGTTCATGTTCTAATGCGTAACCATCTCGTGGCAAGTAGATACATTCAATAGGTAGGAGGGAATAAGCACGCAAGGGGGTTCTAGACAAAGCGAGTGCCCATTGTTTCGACCAAACAGGTGGGTCCATAGTGACTCCATGGAAGAGTATTAATTAGAATGAGCCAATATCGCCTGCACATTCACAGACCGCTCATTAATATCCGCTATTTGTCCGGATAACTAAAGCTCTCGTATATCATCTCATGCAAGAAGAACTACCTACCATCCAACTTGGGTAGGGTTTCTTCTAACACGTGACCTCCACCGTCTGATTAGATAGAGAAATATTATTGCCCACACGTACGAAATGTGAAAAAAAACGATGTGCTAACATCATTTAGGGTTATGAAGAATGTATCATCAATCTTTTTTCAGCATTTTTTACACTTAAAAACGACCAGGCACGCCCAGATCGTCAAGTGAGATTTTTCTATGAAGATGGATGTTTCAAGGGAAAGTTACAAAGTAAATCAATGGGCCCATCTATCTCCATGCACCTGATGCTAACTGAGCCCACTCTAGTGACTTGAAATTAGCCTGTCTGAAGGTCTATTACCTTCCGAGAGCAGAATATTGCCAAACTTTGCTCTAAACCTCCAGGAGCAATAAAAAAAAAGTTCATTTACAATTTGTTCAAAGGTGCTCTTTTCTGGCCTTTGAATTTTTCGGCCTCACAATCTGGTTGGACAGGTATCCGAGATCGAAAAAGAGAAGTTGGTCAAATTTTCCCACCGTTTCTCGCTCATAACGACGGTCCTTTACCATTTCTCGCCTATATAGGTACTAGGTCGCGATCCAAGAACCATCATCGTTGTCAAAGCAGTCGGTTAGGATTGTGCCTATATATACCATTGCACTTTTGGTAGACCATCGATTCTTTGTGATCTTACCCGCTGGAATGGCGCTTGGATGTGTAGATCCGTAATTCTCTAGGAGACAGGTTCTAAGGGTTCGCCAAGGATCAAGCACGGCACTATGAATGAAGAAGGTCTATCTGCTGCCAAGGGCCCAACAGAACATTCACGTCTAATGGGTTTGTCGTGATCACGAGATCAAATGAAAAATCTGTCACTCAATTTTGCAAAGAGTGCTGAGGTAGCGACCGACCCCTGAGTACAGGGTAGACCATGCATGCAGATGCATGCACTGGGACCGTGTACAGGGTCATTCCCGAGTTGTCTTCGTCTTGATATATGTTCCAAAACGTCGACTGAGACAGTTTCTTCACTATAATAGCATGTTAACAGACACCAAAGATGGCGGAACTCTTGAAGACCGGTATTCCCGAGGGTCGTTTCGCTATCCCAACCAAAGTTTGTTTGTTACTAAAGGTTCGAATTATGCAGAACAAGGCGCCAGCAAGATGGAGTGTCGCTGACTCACTTACATATTTAAAACCTAGACATGCTATTAGTGACAGGTCAGATTTGGGCCAGTCTCTCGAAAACTCCAGCAACAGCGTCCATTTTGCAAACCCAATGGCGGCATCTTTGAGCAACCCTGTTATCCTGGCTATAAACACGACCGCGGTGATGATGATGATGATGATGATAATCTTCTTTCTTGACCAATTTGTCCCTACCAGTTGCATGGTTTGGGATCCGTAGAAGGAAACCCACACAGCAGGGTTCGAACTTTTCGAGGCTTGACTTAAACCCATGACAATGCTGAGCTCCTCCAAGCAGATTGGATGGATTTTAATGGTCTTATCACATTAGTGCCAAAAAGCAAATAAGCGAATGTCTATGTAGCAAAAAAAGGATAGCAGTCGTTAAGTTATAAGGGATGGCTTCAAATAAGCCCAAAAGTACCCCATGGAATCAGGTGTGAACTTGAGCTTAGTGGCTTGGTGTTATGTTCAAAAATAGTAAACCATCTTGAGGATCATTTCTCATTGAAAATGTCAGATTTCATTACAGATTTCTCTCACTTTGGCACGATCGAGATCAATGCAGGCGGCATGAGGGGAAAACGAACACGATTGGGATCGGTATTTTCTCTATCTGGCCAATGAACTACTCGAATGCACGAGAGAATACGTGGAAACGAACAAACGTGAACGACCGACACACAGACCGAACGTCAGTTCTCTGTGTTGTGTGTTGTGTAGGTGCGACGTCGTACACTACATATATGAAATATTTCTGAATGTACATGTTTTCGAAAAACGCTACTAAGCTTTAACAGGACCCATTCCGACGATGAATATACATTGACTTAGTCGGCATCCCAAGCATGCAGCCAGGAACCATTTCAAGTCAAGATGCCAGCGAACCAAGAACCTGAGGTAGTAATCTTTCGCTCTCTGCCCACGACCATGGCGAGATCAAAATGCTGTCATCCTCATATTCGCAATCACACGACCACCACCATCACCATCATAACGAATGGAGTCAGATTTCATATAGAACAAAGAGGCACAATGTACGTACAACTGCACATCATCACTGGCCATATTTGGTTTCTTTATTTGTGCATGCTCTGTTTTGATTTAAAGAGGATTTCATCTTGTTGGCGCCATTGGCGTTACTGTCCCTACTGTATACGTTATACGTTTTGTGCTCTACGTATGTACTTTACTGGCCATTGACCGACCGAGCTGCTATAATTGAATGCACGCCAGTAAGCAAGCAAGCAAGCAAGCAAGCAAGCAAGCAAGCAAGCAGGTAAGTACTAGGTGCCATCGTTTGCGAGACGCATCAAAATGGTATGATAATCCGTATTTGCCAGATTTAATACCTGGACGCACAATGGTTTACTGCCTAACTGACAAGAGTTAAACCCGTTCTTTTACTTCGTTTCTTCTCCTTCTTCCTCGTCCTCCTCCTCCTCGCCCCGTAACCATTGCAGCTGCTGCGGTTTCTGCTTGTGGTGCTGCTGCTACCTCGTGGAATTGAGCATTTAACGTATTCAAGATGCGACAGGGGTCTCTCATATTTCACAACGACATAATCTGGTCTTCATAGGATCAAAGGATCAGCTCTGCAACGAGGATTGCCAAGATGACAAAGCAAGTACGTACGTAAGGAGACATGGGACCACGCCGCAAACAAACGTCACAAACCCCAACCCCAAACAACCTCCACTGACTTTGGTCACGCTTATCCATTATGAGAGTTACGTTGAACTTATTAACCAGTTCTTGAACAAGAGAGTAGTGACCGACCTGGCTAATGATCAGTTTCTGTTCAGTTTCTGTGCTGAAATTAGAGTGGACAGGTTATTCATTGTCTGATGGGCAGCTCGTCAGGTTGGGATGGGCTCGGTTGGAAAAAAGAAACTGACAACCTAGAGATAAGTTTTGTCATGACTCAAAAAGAGCCGTTTGAGGTTGAATCTTTTT
>NC_081444.1:7662144-7740184 GCF_007210705.1 Tigriopus californicus
ATCTTTTTCCTGAGACGAACTAATCAAATCCATTACTACTCGGACTTGCCCTCTCAGTCTATAGTTTATTTGTATCCATGTCACTCCTACGTAGATTACGCGACCGAGCAAAAATATCTACTCCAACTTGAGCGACGAATAGGCCTTGATTGGGCTGCATGACCTTACATTTTGCACTTGGGTTTAACCCGATGTTCGAAGGCCGCTTCCATTTCATTGGAATCCGTGTTGAAAAATGAATTGAATCTGACTCTATCGTTGCACTCATGATCATCATCAATTAGACAGATATGGTTGCAAAACATCACTTCTAGTTTGCAAAGATCTATTCGGACTGGGTTACTTGGTGTTTCACTGACCAATCAGACCCCGACCACTCAAAATAAAAGCTATAGCTCATTGAAAAAAGGGAAGTGCATTCCTTGGCCTGTTTACGGACTCAAAGAGCTCACGGAGACACCCGTTTGACGTAAGGGTTATCACTTATCACTTATCAGAGGCCGACACAATCAGGACCAGGTTACCAAATGACGAAAAAGCTCTGACTTTGGGATAAATCTCTCAATCCATCCATCCGTGTTTCCAAATAACCTGTTTCCACGACAAACTTATCACTCGAGCCTGCATGCCACCATTAAAAACGAGCAGCCATAAATGTTCCGAACCGACATTGTGGCGACTTTTTTTATTTCACAGACCCGGGTAGAATCATCGCCCAGTCGCAAAAGTTGGTTGTCTCTCGGTCGACAGAGAGGGCACTAACTAAGAAGGAACCATTTTCGAACCCATATGTTTTTCTTTTTCGCTATCGAAGATACCCTAATCTAGGACAAATTTATCCGGATTGAAGGTCATTCGTCCAATAGGTTTTAATTGAAATTCCCTCCTTCTCGTCTGCCATGTGCACGAGCGAGTTTCCCATCAAACGAATGGAACTTACTAGTAGATAGATAGTTGTTATCGTGGAACAAAAAGAACCGCTTGTCTCGTGGCACATGAATGGCTTGTCTCTGTCGGTTCATTTATGGGTTTGATTTGACGAGGACTTTGGGAAGCGATCAGGGGGCGATCAAGGGCTAAGAAGCTACAAGCTAGATCTCTAGAGAAAAAGACAAATGCTTCTTTCTCATCGTCACCACAAGCACGTAATCAGGCTCAGCGCTGGCCAACGCAAGGTTGTCGGCCCCAGGTAATGGGTGGGCTAATGATTTTTTGAGGCAATAAGGCGGCATGTTGTTAAAAAGACAATTTGTCTTCAACAATAATTCGCCCGTGTCGGAAAATCCCAGAGAGCGAGAAAAAGAGCACATGAGATGAGCTTTTTAGTCTTTACCTTAATAAGCTTGACTTGTCTCGGGATACCATCATCATCGTTGTCGAAGTGTTATACCCGTAGTCTTCGTTGTACCTGCTCTTACTGTACAATGCAGTGTACTACAAACGCGCGAGGCCGAGGAGTAATGATCAATTTGGAAATACTTCGTTCGAGGAATCATCCTCGGGCGGCTCGATCCTTGAAGAAGAAAAAAATCGAATCCTTGGGAGCCAACAGAATCAAGTGAATGTGTAATATTGAGTATCAGCTCTCAGGCCCCCATCAACGGCATACCTACCTACCTACCTACCTACCTACCTTCCCTACCCAACTTCCTCCCTACATGCATACTACAGTAGATAGCTACAGATCCTCATTTGGTCTCTGTTCCCAGATTGCCCTGCACGATTTCAGAGAAAGTGATATTGCATCAAATTTTGTGGAAACAGACCAAATCTCTGTGTTTCTTTCGGGTTTTCCCCATTCCATTCAGAAACGCAGATCTATAACAGGAATGGCGTGTCAGAGAACGCAAGAACTTGTGCTAAAACGACATCCTATGTCTGACTGATCGGAGGGTTCCCATAATGTGGTTTCATATTTCAATGGGGTTTTGAGAACACCGAATTAAGGGGCTGTTTTTGAGGAGGGAGGACTATTATTCATCCAACCTGATCAAGAGCCATTACGGTGTCACTAACGAGGATGCTCCACTCCTCAAGATGACGAGACTCCAGACAGAGCTTCCAAGCACATGGAGGACGATGAGGATGATGATGAACATGCTGTTGCCTCTGTTACACCCAGTACGTACCGATACGTTCACGTGTGATTCCTCCGTCCAGTCGTGAAGTGCTGTTTTTAATGAGAGCGGCCTGGACCCAAATTGAGAAGCCCAATTGAGGGTGAATTAGATTTCCAATCCGAGGTGTTTGATCTTTTTCATCAGAATGTTTGGTGATGCTGGGAGCCTGCCAAGGCGAGATGCAAGATCGACCGCCCAAGACCGGCTGACACATTAGGAACCTACAGAAGCCTCAGCTCTAAGCCAACACTTCTCGGAGATGAGAGCAGCCAATTCAATTGACATCGTTTACCTTTGTCGATTGAGACGTGTCTGATTTATTTCCAAAGAGTGAAAACGATCGGATCCCTGACATATCGGGGTATCATAAACATGAGTTATGTGCCGAGGTTACTCCGTCTAGTACATGCATACACACAGACATTGTATGTGCGTATATGATGATGGTCCGTACTCTCTCCCGTTTCATATTGTTTCACGCTCTATATGTTTGGTCTGCGGATCGTGGTGGTAAATCACATCGAATGTTGGAACATCCATCCGGACAAGTAATGATACACACTATTGCTCTACAGACAGTGGTTGGTATTCCGAGGATCTTTGGGCCAAGAAAAAAAAGAAATCATTTGGCCAATGAGTTACCCTAGATTGGTGCGTTCAACTTAAATCCTCCTCCCTGGCCACGTTCCTGTGTCGCGGAGTTACGGATCCATTGCCAAAAGTCATTAGGATATCTTCCAATTCATCACCTTCATCCGCATGGCACTCGCATTAGCTGTCCTAGATCCCACACCAACAAATATACCGTACAACACAACAGTACATTGATACCAAACTACACGACCCAGAACTCATAATGAATAAAACCTTCTTAAAACGATGTTTATCAATGAGTAGGCACTACCTCACGTGCGTGTTTTCTGTTCGGCTTGCGTTTATTAACTCTTTTTACCCAACGCAATGTCTTGTTACTTGTTATTTTTTTGCCTCAAATCTAAACAGTTTGTGGCTTGAGATTGGAAGTTTGCAGTTCTACGTAGAATACGTACTCGGATACAGCATCAACTTTCAATAGTTTCCAAAGCCATTACCTCAGGGTATATCTCAGGGAGATTCCATAGTTTGGGTAAACTTGTGACTAAGCAAAAAGTCGTGATTTACGGTTGGCCATTTTGGACAGACACTCCATGCTATTGATGGATGAATAGAGCGTATTGAATTGTGGTCAAATATGGTCCGCACTTTTTTGCGTGAAAAGTTTACAATTTTCAATTTGTTACGTGCCATGAAAATTGTTACGACTCCAAAACACCGAAATAAAAGCCAGAAAGATACAGCAGTCGGTAAAAAAGTGTTTATTCCATACCTTCTTCGCTCGCTTTTCCTGATAAGACTTGTCTTGATTTAAGAAAACTGGTCCATATATTCACTATAGCCCCCACAAAACTGATGAATGGATCGTTGAAAGAGAACAAGTCAAATTGATAAGGTCCTAAATTTTGCACTTGCCTGTCAACTTGTTTTTAAACTTTAATGATCGTTTGTCTCACTTTGAAAAGGTTTATGCCAGCTATGACTGGAAAAGGAGCGGATAATGATGACGGAGGGATGGTTCATCTTCGTCTTTCTTTACATGAGGTCAAAGTAAGACCTAATTTTGGACCCACCCCACGATGTAGCGCTATCCTTCATGTTTGAACGCATCCGTTCACTGTTTGTCAGATTCTTACATATGCCGGTCAAGAAGGGCAATGCCCTAACAGAGTAGAGTCCCATTCAATAGACTTGACTGAGGTGGAGTGCGGTATGTCCCAAATCTGGGTGGATATTTGGCCAATAGCTGGATCACAGGATAGGCCTAGGATAGCCATCATCATCATTATCATCATCAGCTTCAGCTTCATGTGTTGGTACTTGGACGGTGAGCTACTAGAGGAATGCAACTCAACCATCATGCACTCATATCCTCAGTCCTTCACTCAGCCATCCAGCCAGTCAGCCTGCTAGTCAGTCAGTCAGTCAGTCAGTCAGCCTCTTAGTGAGTTGGTTGGTTGGTTCGTTGGTCAGCCATTCAGCCAGGCAACTAGCCAAGCGTCCAAGCAATTGGTCGTCGGCCAAAGAATTTTTCTATGCCTACATACCACCAGAAATTGATGTCCAAGTCTGAGGAAATCCATTAGTATTGCCAGGCAAATATGACAAACGAGGTCTAGAATCCAATGAGTGCGTCAGGCCCGCGGCAGTGGTGGTGATGGGGCAGGACAAGGGGGATAAACAACAACAACAACATCAAGAACAACGTCAACATGGCAACTGAACCATCAGCCAGCTATGAGCACGAATGAATATATCGAATATACGTAGAAGACAGAAAGAAAAAGCAAGAAAGAGGAGGAAGGAGAAGAAAAAAAGAAGAGTTACTCGAGCGACCTTCAGGAAAGTGGGCCATCTGGACTTCTGTGCCGAAGGGATCCCCGTTCGGGTCCAAGAATGTCCTGACAATTGGGGTGCCCTCCCCACCCGCTTCACAGAAGTCTCCGGCTACATAGTACACATCCCTACCTAAGACCCAGTGCATCCGCCGCCCTGTTGGTGAGAGCCGATAAAAAGGCATAAATTTGTAGCCAATGATGCCAATAAAGCGGAGCAGACTCCAACACCGTTAAGACAGAAATAGAGGAGCTTACGATTTACAAATGTATGGAGCGGTGGCGGTGGCAGGCCGAAACAGTCGGCAATAGGCCTCGTGCTTGTTTTCTCTCCTTACACAGAGTATTAGTCTATGCACTTGTGTACATGTGTGTGGATGTCTCTCTCTCTGTCTCTCACACATGAAAACGAATGTATATAAGAATGGTACGCAAGCCAGGAAACACATTGGAATGAATGTGTTGGCACTTGGCACGTGTGCCCGTTGGCGGTGAGAAAGTAATAGGATCCGAATTGTAATAGAACTGGGACAAGGTTTATTAGATTCAGATTCTGCTCCAATTAATGCTTAATGTAATTGAGAGACAAAAGCTTCAGTGGTGGTCACAATAATGACTCTACCATTATTGGTGCGAGACAATGGCTATCTGATTTAATGGAAGAAAAGGATTTCACGCCAGGCATCCTTGTGGTTTGTCTGGAACAATCCCAATGAGATGAAATAATTACATTGGCCCACATTCGCTCTGAGTGCTTGAGAGAGAAAACAAGAAGAAGACGACGACGAAGAAGACGATGAGACTACGAAATTTAGCACCCAGCTATTTGTCTAACCCAATCCAAGTGGGCTAATAAATCAAAATGATGCTTCGGAACCACGCCATTTTCACATTTTATTCCATTAGATTTGCACGTCCTGGGCATTTATCAGAGAAATGGATGCCTGCTAATACCGGCATGCAAATGAAGCCAAGTGGGATGGAGCACTAAATCCTGGAGGATTATCTTTCTCATTTTATTTCTCTGAAGGAGAGTGGCCAATCCTCGGAAAAAACGCAAGAGCACCCATGAATTCAGCGACAGACAGCGAGAGACACAGACAGAGAGTAAGAGACAAAAAGAGAGAGAAAGAGAGAGAGACTACAATGAAGAACCGGCTGTAAAAATGAAATTTTGACGTGAGCGCATTATCCTAGATTGGACCGGATCCTCAAAACGAATGTAACCTTGAGCTGACTGAGCTAATCATACTTGGCCAATATCCATGTTTGTCATTGGAAAAGAGCAAGATGGCACTTAAACCGCAGAATAGCCCCACAGGTATGCATTCTTTTGGCAATTACAAATTTCTTGGCTCCAATCTCCAATCACAACGAGAAAACACATGTAGGCTCGAAATGTGTGTGGTCATGGATTTGACCGCTGGCTATGCCAGACGAAGGCCCGTTAGATCAAAGTGACGTAACTTGATTGTAAGTCGATGGCATCGACGTCGGTGGGTCCACTCGCCAAGATAAAGAAGGTAATCGTACACTGGGCCTGTCAGTTGGGGAAAAAACGAGGAAAGTGAGCAATGAAATACCTTCTTGTACAAGTACATACGACGTACGAGCTCTTACATGCACTATCTCATGCTTTACTGCATCTGCAATTCAACATGCACATCGTAGGGAACATCCTGTTAAGATCGGCATGAAGCCAGAGCGCAGCAGTCTCACCTCACGACGACCAATTGGGCCTTGCCTCCATCGTTTGCTAAGTTCTAACCATCCGTCCATCCCTCCGTCCATGCCTCCATCTTTCTACCTACCTACCTATCTACCTACCTACCCATCGTTGTTTCCTTTTGTGCCCTCCATGTTGAATTACTACGAGGCATTCGTGCACGCTTTCGTCGCGCGTATTCATGGCGAATCCAATGCATCATCCACGTGTCAAAACATTTTCAGCCTCAAATTGGGCTCATCTCAGTGGACAGATTTGCATATTCGTGTAATAAGTAATTTCAATCTGCATATGTACATGACCCACCTTTAAATGCTGCGAACGAACCGGCACCGCATACCCTTCTCCCGTCCAGCTTGTCATGTCAATATGTTTATGGTGTATTCTGTCATGTCCCTTCGTTCAGAGTCCTCCCATAGTTTGTCGACTGCAGTATGAAAATATACCATAGTATCCGAGACAAATGGCTCTTGCGCTCTTGAGGCTTTTAAATCTGACTGATATTGAATCGCAAGTTTAAGCCCTATCACTTCGATTGATGACTTGGCATTTCCGTTGGAATCGCACTCACTCCATCTAAGCGGGCGGGATGCATATGAGAAAAGTGATGTAATTAATCTTCGCCAAATGTGATGAATGTCCTGCATCAAGTTTGATCTCCGTTTCGTGCCTACATTAAATGTGATCGCAACTGAAACTAATGAAGCCATTGCTTGCAAAAGCAACGAGCTCAGGACAAGGTAAATAAACATTTTTTGCACGTAGAAAACTCTTGGGAAGACGGGCAAACTTTTCCTGAGCGTTCGCTCAATCGCGACCGAGTCCGATGACGACAAGACGAGCTCGGAGGCTGTTGTTTCCCGGCGAATTACGCTAACCCACGAGAAGAGTGAAGTCGCTCTCCCTTAAAACTCTGTTAAACACCAAGAACACGAAGCTCAAGAAACACTAACTTTTGGCAACATTTGGTTCGACTCACTTTGAAGTAGCTTTATTCGATATAAAGTCAAACGTGGACGTGGGATTCTTCATTTCCGTGGGAACTTGTGGTCTTCGTACCGATATTGACTTAGCGTCGTTTTCTGGATCCTGCCGAAAAAATGAAAAAATGCCAGCCAGGACTTAACAATAATCTCCAATGACGCAGTTCTCTTTAACAATGTGAATTCACACTGGCCCATAGATGAGCTTCCCTTTTCGACGTACAGTCAAATGGCCAGCCCCCCTGTTTCTCCGCCTGTGTTTCACTTCACACCCGCCTTTTCCTCATTTCTTGTTTGTTCCACAGATCATGATTTTAGGTGGCCAGATTATTTCCGATAATCAGTGCTGTTTGAATAAATCCCCCTGGATAGCAAAGTGTAGCACTACAGGGTGTGCTAAAGCGTCTTGTTCTGAATGAGAGAGAGAGAGAAAGAGAGACAAAGAAACATTCATTCGTAAGTCATTTGGGAGCACTGACAAGGTCTGGTATTCACAGCTTTCAAACTCGCCCTCTTCGTGGATCTCATGACAGACTCGAAATTCAACCCGTGTAATACTGTGTAGTGCACTTGACAGTCTCAGGTCTACATAAGTGGCGAGATTCATCAGCGAAGGGGTTTCACATAGTTTATGCAATTGGCTTGCATGCATTGGGGGAATGGGGGGGGGAGGAAGAAGAAGACTCTGATATGACACTGAGAAAAATGAAAAATGTTCGATTGTACATGACATCCCCCAATATCTTGGTCCCAAGTCAATGAGCGGTCTCTACTCAAACGGGGGGTACTTTTTGTCTTGATGATGTTGTACCAGTTCCCTTCCCTCATCTTCCTTCTTGTTGCTGGGTAATGCATTGCGTGCTTTTTTGAATGGCACTTGCCCATAATTGAAATGTTATCAGGAGTTGAACCCTCCCTCGCCTTGCAACTTCATTCGAGATGGCCAAATGTGATAATCCAGTCAGTCAATACTGCATAGGTAGGGATGCTACCAAGTTATCCCAATTTGAAATGGCTCGTTGGCACATGTCAAGAGGCAAATTGGGCAAAACAATTGCAATCCATCCGTACTTGGGTGACCTACTCTGAAGCGGTCCATTATCTCATTGAGTACGTTCATGAGTGGTACTTGAAAATGGCGAGGCCTACGTTCGAAGCAAGTTCATGCTATTTTTGTACATACACCCGAGTTGAACGTGACTGCTTTTGAGGTTTTGTCGAGCATGAATGTGTTTTATGGCGATCCTGCCATCTCAATTCTTGCGACTAGAGTGGCAATTATAATTATGTCATAACAATAACACATTAGTTTGGCAATTCTGTTCCCACCAATCTCTTGCAAAAGCATTTTTTGCAGGCCTCTTATGGTTTTCTGAGGAGCAACCACTCCTCGAGGGGCTGTGAAGTGCCAAATTCTAGATGCTGACAAAGGCCCTTTCTGTGATCATTGAAAACTTCCCGACCAGGCGAGCGAGTGAACGTGCGAGTGGCTTGGCTAATTATACTTGACTGTTGTTTTTGACAACATGTCTGAAAGACATTTGCAGTCTGGCGCCACTTTCTTGGGGATTTTTTGATCCGCTTAAAGAAAAGGAGCCCGAGAGTTTCGCAAAGCTAGTCTCGATATCTTCTTTCAAAGTTCCTCCTACCTCGCGTTCTCCAGCATTGTGCAAAGTGAAGCCTCCCGTTTGCCAACCTTTTTTTCGATTCTAAATTCAGCTTTACATGCTCAGTCTACAAATCTCCCACTGTTTGTCCAAACAGTTTTCCTCAAGAGGAAAAAAAGCTTCAAGCATTTTTTGTTCCCTTAGTGAAGAAAGGTTTCATTTTGGGAGAGACAAGAAGAAGAATCGACTTTGAAGTTGCATTGAACTACGAGGATGCTCCCCCGTATCAGCCGTGAAGGCCGAGAACGAGGGGTGCGTGGCTTTTCGACACAAATGATGATGATGATCAGAGAACGAGGAGGAGGAGGAGCAGGAGGAGGAGGAGGGTCAAGAATTGTGGGCGAGTGGATCTTCCTCCCCTCTTCTTTTACAAAAACGGGAACTTTTCCACAGAGTGACTTTGGCTTTCAACGCTTCTCATGTTCCACTGTTCGACTGTACAGTTAGCGGCACAGTAGAAGGAGGAAGATGAGAAGAAGTGGTAGTTTTAGGAGTGGGAGTAGTCGTTGTATGCCCATCCACTGCACCTCTTCGCTTTGCCATCTAAAAACAGCTCAAAATGAGGGGGGAAGTCTGAGGCATTAATAACAATCCACTCCGATGGCCCTCAGAGCTTGTCCAAATCTTTGGCTCCATCAAATGTGGAACAATGTAATAGCGGTGGTGGCCGTGTGTGTTTGGTGGGAGTCCCATTTTTCGGATCGTTTCTCCAGCTGATGCTCCCAAAATTGTACGCGTCTGTCCAGGGGGAGCCATTCGCTGTATTTGTGGTCTATTTACAAGCCGGAATGTCGGCTGGGTTAAGCCTAAAGAGAATCAAGGTTGCCGTTGCCACTAGAGGGGAAACCATTTTGGGAGGGAAAAAATTGCTTTAGTGGCTAACTTCGACCCGAGACCCCAACCATCTCTTGACAAAGAGTAGCGGTCCCCTGGAACCAAATCTACTAACTTCCAACACCACAGTAGACACACACTCACACACACGAGACGTACGTATTACATAGGGAAGGCAGACGGGACGCGTACTAATGACCTCTAAAGATCAGACGAACAATGGGAACACTACCGGAACGTGGAGAAAACTAGACCTTCATGGGACAGAGTGGCACACTTGAAGGTCAGAAGAACGGAAGGAAAGAAGGCCACCACCATTAACTCGTGCGTACTGACTGGTCAGTCCATTGAAAAGATGGTCATGAATTGATCTTAAATGTTTTACTCGCACGCTTGCTGAATCTGGACGTGGCTACAATCGAGTCTAAAATAGTACACGTCAAAAAAAGAAGGGCCTTTGAACTGAGACAGAAATCCCTTGACATGGTTGGCACATTTCACTCCCAGGTGAATGGCGATAGTTTGAATTTTTCTCCAAAGTGTTTTGAACTTGAATAGAATATCTCTGGATCATGGGAGAAATTTCTTCTAAACTTCCTCCGCCAAACAAATCAGAGTGACTCGAGAGAAATGTAGACGATTCTGATGTCATCATTTAGTAGCCAAATAGGTTGAACCCCGAATGAACCGAACAGGTAGGTGTGCACACAATGACAATCGAATTCTCAATTTCATGAGCTTGGGCCACTTACGTCCACAACTCTACCGTTACCTTCCAGATCCGCCTAATACTGAGCATACAAAGCGGCCCTGCGGATCACGATCATGTCAGCCAAGATTTGACTTCGTTGAACCGGCGGCCGTGTTTACTTTTCTACCCGCCCTATATACAGTGTACGTAGGTACTCTACAGTGGAACGAACAAGAAGCAGAGTTGACCCTTTGCTTGACAATCTCACAACTTTGACTGCTGAGTGCCGCCACCCCTGTGACAACAACCTTTTGCCAAGACTATCACGGGTCGTTCGATAGAGCAGAACATTCTTCAGATTTTTGAGCGAGTTTTTATTAGAGTGGGGACGGAATGGGAAGTCTCTTTAACCTTGCAAAATGTACGTGAAGCAAAAAGGCTCCCTTTCCTTGTCACTTACTGGAGAGGCACGCACGCAGGTTAGTGCAACAGCTTGAACTAGCTATGATTGTAGTTAGGCTGGAATGTGCGAATGTATTGAAAAATGACTGGGGAGAGGAACTACGAAAACCTGTAATTCGGTGCCATTGAAAGGCCATAAACTTATTTCCATTCAAAAATTCATACCAGGTAATGGCTGGTGGTAAAGAGCACAAAAAAGCAAATTGAACGGAGATGAAGATTTCAACCGCAGGTATTGTATATCTTGATGTCAGCAGTCTTTTTGAGTGTGGTTTCGCATCATTGGACATATGTCATCCTTCGAACGCTAAAACTGGGTTTGGGGACATGCAACGTCTTTCTTTTCAAATTTCTTTCAATTTTTCAGTGCTCATGAACCTGACAGTATTATTCTTGGCCAGTCCATTTTTGCTCATGATCAAAGATAAATTGTCACTCCAAGGGTACAAAAACGTGTTCCAAAATCATTGGATCACATTTATCCGCACAGGTTAGCAGGTTAGAATCTGTCAGCGAACCGTCTCGTTGGGCCTTTGAAATGTATTTTACGGACATAGGCGAAGTAAAAGTACTACTGTAAATCCAGACCTACTAGAAAGTACCGAGAGGGCATCATCATGTACTGTACCCCTGTGTCGTATAGCTTTGAACATCGTTGTTGCCTTACATTAAGTGACAGTCAAGCGTATAACAAGCGAGGTGAGTTTCCAACTTTGATTGCATGGCAGCTATACATTCCTGTCGTTGTAGTTCTTTTTGCTATTGCTGCTACTGTTGCTGTTGTTGCTGATGTTGTCATTGTTGTTGCTGGTCCATATCGCCTGCTTGATTGCTCATTTTTCCAGTGTTCCTGGAAAATAGTCAAACACCAACGCCATTGAACGGCCTTACTCAATTCACCGATCGAGCGAGCATCAACAAAGCCGACAAGGAAAGCGATGCCGCCGACGAGGACGACGAAAACAACGAGGACACAAATGTGCTCACCCATTTCTTGTGACTGAGAAAGCGACAGGCCTATGTCATGCTCTTGTTGTAGTTGAAGAGCAAGACGAGATGCAAGTCCAAGCATGCAAATGAATTTTTCGTGGCGTCCAGCATGACTACCTATGAAATTCCCACTTTACACTACTCGTCATCTCACACCCGTCCTGTCTACCAATAGTTGTAGTACTACTACTACTACTACTACGTACGTACCCACTACTTTACGACTGACTGTCTGTGCTTATACGTACGGTACGTGTGTGTGTGTGTGCGAGTAACATCGAGGCATCCCAAGTTCCGAAACCTTCACCTACATCCGTTTGAAGTCGGAAGTTTCCATGCGGCTTCATTATTACGGATGTAGGGATATCTTGAGTGGGTACGCAGCAGCAGCCTTTGCCTTTGGACCATTGAACGGTGGATTGCGGAAGAGAGCGCGGTCCACAGAGGAATCTCGCAAGGCGACGACCACCGGCTCTAGCCAGGAGTTGGCGCCCTTTGGAAAAGTCGGTGAAACGCGGCAAAACTTGATGATGCGAGAGCACTTCAAGCCTGTGATTTGAACGAGGTGATTCCGTGGGAGGTTGTGGCTGAAGCCTCGAATCAAATGGCATTCCAGAGGGCGACCAAAGCAGCGTCACACGTCAGAAAAACGGCCGTTTGTTCTTTCGAACATCTTCGTGGATACAGAAGAGAAGAGCGAAAGAGAAGAGAGAACGAAAGAACGAGAGGAAGAGAGGAAGAGACGGAGAAGCAGCGAGACACACACATCCATTCACTCACTCTCAGACTCGCTCGTGAAGATTTTTCTTGCGAAAAAGTGAGTGCAGTCAGTTCGCTCTAGGATCCGGACAGGTAAAGAAAGACAAGAAACACCTCCGAAAAGCATTGCTCCCTTTTGGACAGACATGAACGAAGTGCTATAGCAACAACAGCAAAGCAAAAGCAATAACAACAACGCCAACAACAGCCTAAGCAACAGACACCAGGTTTGAGTGAGTGGTGAGTGCGTCGTCGACGTAGCTGGAGTGTTCCAAGTGTTGTTACCTGCTGCATGACTGCCAAGTTGGAATTAAAGAATAAGAGCACCATCACTTCAACCGGCATTTCGTGGAGTCAATTCTTAAGTGATGCATTCTCGTTGTCATCGCCGTGATTTCTAGGCCTGAGCTTCTTCTCATTGAGGTGATGAACGCAAAAAAGGAATAGTACTCTCAGACTGTGTGACACGGGAACAATTTGGAAAACGGCAAACGGCAAACGGCAATAGTCTTGAGGAAAAGTGAACGCCGCATGGTCGGTTTGAACAACTCTGACCATTGCTTGAACGGATGGAAGGATGGTTGGTTGGTTGGTTGGTCGGTTGCTATGATGAAGATGAAGAACGCTAGGCCTAGTCGCACATTAGAGTCTGGAGCTCCTGATGTAATCGTCGACATCATGATGATTACCATTTGAAAATCCGTGTCGTCGCCAGTTCAAAAGAGAAGAGCCAGTTTCCAGACAATGACTTTCCTACATATTTAACTCGCCCTACTTTGGATGAAAATATCTTTTCTGAGGCGTCTTTTAAACCAATCGCAACGATTACTTAATAATCAATAATCTCAGCGACCTCCTCCGACTGAAGAGGTCTGAAAACGTGCATCCTGTGACGCATAAAAATTGTCCAACAATTATCCTTCTTCAAAACTCAACGACCCTTTCTGGATATCCAACTGCAGCAGCAGCATCATACACAAGGATATCGAGACAGTCGTTGTATTTATTGACTGCATTCGTCACTCCAGTCACCAGTCAAAGTGGGAACAATATCCGTTGGCTTGTTTCTTCTCCTGGCGAGCTGAACTCGTAAGTAAGAGGTATTATCCTGATGGATTTGCGGTGTCATCAACATTGTTCAAAGGAAGTGGACCACCACAAGAAAACACCTCTCAAAAGCGAGTTGCATCCATTGACACACACGAAAAGTGGGCCCTTTTTCTACTTGATTGGCTAAGGTGGGCCGTGGGCCTCTTTCTCCACTGTGTACACACCAGGAATCCGGAGAAAAAAAGAACAGAGACATACTACAAAGAGAGGAGACGAGAAAACAAACGTGACGAGAACTCATTTCGTTAAGAGAAGCCTTACAGATCTACACCTACTCCAAGTACCACCATACCCATCCACGCATCTCGAGTCGCTTAGTGGCATCATCTCCATTTTGCGTCAACATTGCTCATCATTATCGAAAGTTAAAGGATCCACCCGCTGCACAAGGCATCGATCGGGAAGGAAAGAAAGAAGGAAAGGAAGAAAGATCGAAGACGGAGAAGAAAGGCCGGTGCCAGCCGAGCTTGGACACGATTACCCATAGAACTTGGGTGTGTACCTTGTATATAGATATATGTGTACACCCACATTTAGAAGAGCACCTCTCGCCCCTTAAGTGTTGACAAATGAAAAATGAAAGTGCCGAGAGGCCAATGATATCCCAAAGGGAATTCGGGGAACTCGAGAAGAAAATTGAAAAATTGTTGTCAAAGCAAACGCGATTTTTTGCCCATCCTCAAAGCGGGCGAGGAAATGCGAGGGTCTAGAATTGTCCCGAAAATGAGACAAAAGCATCGGAAGGCGACGAAAGCATAACACTTTATTTATCCTCCCAATGTGTGTGAGTGAGGTCAAGCGACTTGATTTACGCTCCTCGGTCTTGGTCCTCGGTGTTAGTCCTTGGTGTTGGTTGCCGGTGATTGTACCACTCTTCCATACAGGAGCTAGTTTTCCGTAGGACTTGCTTTTGAAGAGTACATACAATAACGGCAGTAACAACAAAAACAACAACAACAACAGACCCAGAGCCATTCACTCATTTACTCATTCGCTCAACGAACCAGTCAGCCCTTCAGTCCGTCAGTGAATAGTGAAGAGAGTAAGCCAGCCTAGCGACTCCATCGCTACTTTGCCAGAGGAGGGTTGAGACCATCATTACAAGGCGACATTCGACTTCTCTGGCCTACCTCATACTTCTCACACATACTTTTCCCGCCAGCCATCTATCCATCCATCCATCCATCCATCCATCCCCATCATCACAGAACTGCGACGGACCACTTGGGTTGCCAGCCAATGGGTAAAAGCAGTACCTGATGCCACTTGGTCTTAATTGCTGGTTGCCCTGACGAATCAAAGTGAACATTTTTTTGTTAAACGGACATTCGTCCGAGAAGACCTGAGAAGAACAAGGTGCAGCCGCAACAGCAGATATAATGACGAACAATGCTTGTCCATGTGCTAGTACACAATTGAGCGATGAAGTGGAAACGGGAGGGCGGATGTAATTGCTTGTCCTTAAGTAGACGACGACGACGCTCTTGAAACCAACGATGAAAGCAGCCAACGGTTTGTAGTGGGGTCATCTTCCGAAATGGGGCCCTCTCGATCTCTCCGCGACAATAAAGCCCTTTTATCTGATGGCATGGACCCATAAATCAGCTTTATCACTTCTGAAAACAAACTGTTCATTGTGCACATCTCCCACGTTCCTTCCTTCCTTCCTTCCTAAGTGGGCATTGGAGCATTGGAGCATTGGAGGAGACAAACACCCTTCGACAAGAACAGCAGCTACTTATTTATGCAGGCAGGAATTTCCTCCGCCTTAAGTGAGACGACAAAATGCAGCTAGACTCACCAGAGATCAATAATTTCTTCATGAATGCCATGATCCCTGGGATGAACGACAGCTCACCGGATATGCTTTCAGGCATTGCAGGGCTATCGTCCATTGCCGGAGGCTTTGACGATGCAGTCTTGGACGGGGTGGTGGGAGTGGGAGTGGAGGCCTTAGACTATCCAGACTATGTGATGGATCCGACGTTTGATAGCAACTTCTCCACCATACCCACTCTGTCATCGCCAGGGACTTCGCCAGTGGACCCCTTTATAGCCATGACCTACGACCGACTCAATTGCGGTCATTTCACCGTTCTAGACAAGAAACTGCATTTCACCACTGACGTGACAGAAACGTGTCGATTTTGGACTGAGGGTGTGTTCTCCCTTGTGGTAGCCGCGTTTGGCCTCATTGGCAATGTCGTGTCGATATGGGTGCTTTCTGTGCCCGAGATGCGAAACTCGTTCAATCGCTTACTGTTGGCATTGGCAATTATTGACTGTCTCTTCATTTTGCCTGGTATCCTCATTTACACTTCCAAAGCATTCGCTTGGAAGGCCACGTGGTATAACTATGCTTTCCCCGTCTTTCTCTATCCGTTCTCGGAAATCGCTCTCTGCAGTAGCATCTACATGACCGTGGCCATTGCTGTGGAGAGGTACATAGGCCTGTGTCTGCCACTGCGTAGGTTATCTCGACGGCCTTGTACGGCCAAGGCCTACATTATTCCAGTCATTCTCATAGCCCTGTTGCTTAATATTCCCAAATTCTTGGAATCAGAGACAGTTGCAGTCAAAACAGGAGGGCTGTTCAGCAACGAAACCAAAACGAAGGTCCGAGTGACAGATTTGAGGACCCATCCCACCTACATAACCTATTATTGGATGTGGACTCGCCTGTTGGCCACGGGCATTCTGCCATTGGTGGTCTTGGCCATTTTGAATTCCAAAATCTACCTCTCCATTCGTCAGAGCAAACAGCAACTTCGCATATTGGCCATTCGCTCGGCATTGCCAATGGCCATCCTCAGCAAAAATGCACCTAGTGTCCCAATGTCAGATCTTGCAAAAAATAAGGTAAATCCCCCTCACGGCTCTGAGGATCCCAGTACCAGCATCATGGGCACCAACGAGGAAAGTGAGGAGCATGGTAGCAACGACTCCCCCCGATCTCAAGTGGCCGAGACCACCACCGAGGAAGGCGATGAAGTGGAAAATCGCTCTCCCCTAGCTCAGAGGCTTAAGAGCAAGCAACCCCTCGCTAATGGAGGCTCACTCCACCGAATTGTCATTCAAAGAAAGGCCGCCCAAGAGGAGCTCGTCAATCAAAATGGACATTCACCCGCTTCTCCATCCGTGTCAGGCTTGGGTCAACGAGGGGTCAAGTTGGGGCGAATGGTCAATGGGCAACTAAGACAAATGCAAAGATCGGTATCAGCTTTTGCGAGCGGCGAGCCATCAACAGCCTTCCGAAAGACTCTCAGACTCCGCCGAGAGAACCAGGCTCCAATGTTACGCTCCAATTCCGCTGCTGTAACCTCGGCCTCAGCTCTATCGAGTCGGGTTAATGGTCATGGTTCAGCCTTCCAGTCCCAATTGTTAACTTCCTCGTCCAATCTGGCCACCAAAGGCTCGGCCACTGCCACAGGGGCAGGAGGTGGTAGTGGAGGAGGAGGAGGAGGGGCGGGAGCCAACACCAACGACATCAAGTTGGCTCCTATTCTCTTCGGAGTGGTCATTGTCTTCGTCTTGTGTAACAGTCTCCGTGTCATTCTCAATATCTATGATTTCTCGGTCGTGGATAGCATCATCGATTGCGAGAAAAAGGGTGTGGGGCGTTTGCCACCCTCGTGGATCCTTTGCAGTATCTCCGTGTCCCATCTGCTTTTGATGGTGAATTCCTCCGTCAACTTCTTAGTCTATTGTGTTGCGGGCACTCGATTTCGCCGAGTACTCGTGCGGAAAGTCAGAGCGGGATTTCGGAAACTCAGAAAGATCCTAACCAGTCGCTCCAAGGGTTCGCCATTTCAGTCCGCTCCTGATGTGAACCGTATGCAAAATGGCCCTCGCCATGTCATTGGAGAAGCTCGAGGACTTTTACAACACGATCAAAGACGTAACACCACGACCACGCTGCTCTTCACGACAAATCCTTGTCCAACTACCCTTGATATTGAGCCCGGGATAGGAGCTGCGTCAGCGAGCCATCATCCTGTAGTTCGTAATAATAACATCTCGACCCGAGCGGCCTCCCTTAGGAATGAGTTTCTTCTGGAGGAGAGCGAGACCGACCCGCTCAGCGAAAATGGGGAGGGATCAATTCAAGTTCAGGTTGATTCAGACTCCCCACGTGCTTCGACCAGTCCCACCCATCGCCATTTGCACAGACAGGCCACCAAGACCAATGGCTCACCGCCTCCTTTCCCCTTAGCCCTAAAGAACTCGAGGGAGACATCCATTTAGAAGACATTCTTGCTCATCATATGCATTTCTGCCTGGAATCTATGTTAACTACTATATTGCTTTTTGTACTAGGAAAAAACAGAGAAGAACTTAGCGTTTGGTTTAGTACGAGATGCTTCTTGTTCCAGGGGAACTGGGAATGCCAACAGTCGAACAGTGCAACTCAATGCCTAATGTACGACATTACTAGAGTCTGCTATTTATGATTTGTGATTTTATAATAAAGAAAGCATTAATAGTGGATCCCAAAGGTTTCCACTTTAAGTAACACCCATCTGTACCTGTCATTTCATTCATACCCCAAACACGATTAGGAAGAATTGTGCTCGGCGGTCCCTAGCATCCCACTCAATTGGATTGACCTCATTTCAGGCCTGAAGACTTTAATGAAGTCTCTCGATGTATTTGATCAAGACAACTCTAAAGTTTCACGTCTAAGACCCGTCTGATTTGAAATCAATGAACTACTACATTCATGAGCCTGATCCGAACAGGTGAGGTTACTGTTTCTAATGATGCGAATTATTCCCCGACAGTCTGGAGTGAAATTGAAATAGAAAAGGCAGCAAAAAGAACCTTAGATTAACGATGGACAGCTCTGATTACCTGAATGCGCAGGCTATATCAACGTCCTAATAGATCTGGCAATTCTTCGCCTTCCTCACGTTCACCTCATTGTGCCTGACAGATGGAATTGGCAAAGACCCGAGAGCATTCTTTGCCGATAATCGCATTCGCGAATTGACATTGTCCTGAAACAACCGGCGTTTCTTGAGACATATCTGGGATTGAAATACGTGACATCAATTAAAGGCAATCCTGTTTGTCACTTCAAGTGATTTCATTCTGTCTCCACAAATGAGGTCATCCATTCATCTTGCTCTCAAGATGTCTATATATAAACTATTTCTGTGCTACGATCGAAATGTGCTTATTTCCTAACACGACATCAAGAGATTAAACCCCAGGTATTTCCTAAAACGGGGACGCCATTTACTCTGACTGGTAAGTTTTGAACGACTCCGTTTTTTTGAAAAAAAAAATTAACTTGAATGAATTTTGACTGATGCGAACAGCAAACTTTTCAAAGTTGAAAGC
Organism: Tigriopus californicus; assembly: GCF_007210705.1. Taxonomy (NCBI): domain Eukaryota; kingdom Metazoa; phylum Arthropoda; class Copepoda; order Harpacticoida; family Harpacticidae; genus Tigriopus; species Tigriopus californicus. Next base: position 7,681,259 of record NC_081444.1, read on the forward strand.
AGCAACCTAATACAAATATATATGAATAGTTCATTCGTAATGATGATTACACTGACTTAGATGTGACAAATAGTCCATTATGTTTTAGTTAAAGCTTAATCTTTAATGCATTACAATATGACAATTTCCGTATCATCACTTTCGCTATAGAGCCCTTGCTTGTGCGAAACACCAAACTTGCAGTATCTTATATGGGTGAGTTTATGCTTGTTACTATTTCCATTGCATGTTGCTCGTCATGCCAATTCAAATCAAGTGAACCTTTCTCCTGAACTTTTGTCCAACTTTAACTTGTTGTCTCCAACTTTTTGACGCTGATTGATGTCTTAAATTGTCTAATATAACAGTCGAATGGAATCAAGCTTGTATCAGACTTCAACTTCAAGGGAATGAAATAATGTGGGCTGAAATGGTTCTTGTTTTAATGTGATGAAGTGAAGCATCTTAGCATGTGTTTGTTTGCTTTGTTGGGAAGTTTTCCCCCCAAAATAGTGATGGTGAAGTAAAGTTGACCACAAAGAATGTTCCACGTAATTTAAAGGGGACTCAGCGGCCCAGGGAAATCATGGACCTCAGACTTGTCCTAAAAGGCAATTAAGAGCGGCTAAGGGATCTACATGACCACAAACAAGGTTCCTTTTACTCTCGCGAGCCAAAAAAAGGTTGTACGCTCTGTGAAGAAATAAAACTCTATCTGTCGAGAATCCATCAACAAAAAAACTTGCCATTACTTTTGTGACGAAAAGGGGTAATCTTTAACCTGCCAATTGTGTAAGGCTGAAATTTTGTGATTTTGTTCAAGACAGACGTCATTAAGTAAGAAAAAAATAGAAAATCAGTACGTACGTACTAGATTTATTGAGGACATCGATTTGCTCTCCCACTATAAGTTTAACAATGAACCGTAAACGAGATCAAGAAGATTCCGCTTTTTTTTCTTAACACGTTTTTTTCATTGGCGTGAGCTTCGAATAAAACTTGAATACTTTAGGACCCAATGAGTTGTGACTTGTCTTGACAAGCTAATGTACTAGTATCTTGAAATTGATTTATCAGTTATGAATAGTTCAGATTGAGAATTCCTTTCAAACCGAGGCTCAACAGCTTTCAAGTTTTCTAGAACGACAAAAAAAATAGAACAAGACGAAAACACAAAACTTTCAAACTTCACTTTAAGCCAAACTGAGTTCAATTTCTATGGATTTAACTCATTTCATATATATAAGATTCGACGAGCTTTCATTCCAATGTTCCTCAACAATGACACAAGTAAAGTTTTTTAACTCATCGTTTTTACCTTGATTTGCAAACAAAGTTTGCTTTTTCTTAATACTTAAAACAAATTTCCACTCAACACAATCTGAAGGATTATCATTTCCTTGATTTTTTCGAACCAAGCATGTACTCTATAACACGACAGGATTTTGTTTTCTTTTTTTCTTGCGGACTTCCTTGTTGCTTCTGGGAATGGAATCCCCAGCAGTGCATGTTAAAATAGCTAGGATACTTTTTTTGAACGTCATTTCGATAAACTATTTAATCTGCCTACGAATTAGAGTTGGCAGATCTGGCTAGCCCTGGAATATAGGGTTCATCTGGTATTTTGGTCAAAAATTTGCCCAAGTCTGACTTAAAAGATGCTACCGTATCAACAACATCTACGTACATACGTATTCCCGAGGAATATTAGAGGGAAGCAAATTGAACAATGATAGAAATTCATTGAACATTCTAACTAGCCTGGATTCACAAAGGCCTGAAGGAGTTCGCAAAACTCACGTTCGGCCTCTACTGTCACTACAATTGACTGTGTATTGGTAATGATTAGATTCCGACAAAATATGTTGTTTTTCACGTCGAGCAGAAATTTGACGGTTCGGATGTGCAAAAGAAGTGAAGCGAGGCATTAGGACGAAAACCGGTTAGTGCAACCCTCTGGAATTTCTGCTCGACATACGAATAGCATTTTTTGTTGCAGTTTAGTTCAATAATTGACCATTTTTTATTGAATTGTTCGTATCGAATAAACGTAATAGAGGTAAAAGTGAGGACTTTATGCTCTGAGATGTATATATACATATATACTGCTCTCATGCAAATGACATATAGTATCTGTAAGCAAATTTTCAGCTTATTCTTGGGGTCGCAATACAAGTTTTGTCTGCCAAACTATTACCGATCAATCAAGATCGTTTTGGTTTCACGATCTAGGAGGGGTGAATGTAGGATTTCTCGTTGATGCTATGCTTTCTCCCTAAAAAGTCCACCCCTGTGATGAGTCAGACGCATGTTGTGTCATTTTTCCTTCATTTTGGGTTTTGTTTTTCCATTATTCTTCCCTGCCATTCACGCAGGTCGTGTCTTTTTGGCAAAAACAGTTTCCCTTGATATAGCTAGGACAATTATTCCAAAGTGAAATAAACTAAACCTCAAGGCATGTCCAAACCTACCAGGTAATCCCATTTCTCACCGGAAGAGGCTGCTCCACAGGATCCTGCCATATTTCTCAACCTCCTGACTCAGTAACTAGCTGGAGATCTCAAAGTGAGAAGATCTTGAAAGCTCGCTTTGGCTCACACTCAACCCTACTTCTAGAGTGGAGTTGTCGGCCGTGGGTTCTGGCCTTGCTGCGTTCACTTCAATGATTGAGGCTCTCTTTTGTCGCAAGTTTTCACTTACACAACGTTAAGGGGACCTGGCCTTTTGATTGAGCACTTCACTTAAAGTCCTGGTGATGATTTCCTGATTTTCAAGGCTTTCCTCTCAAGCCTTTCCCAATTTCTATTCAGACCCAATATACTCGTATGTCGAGTACGGGAGCAAAATTTGCGAACCCAGGAAAAAAGAGAAAAATAATGGTTCTAGAGTGTTGGTTGGTTTGCCAGGAGGACCAAAGGCCAAACAGGGGCTTCGAGATTTTTGAATGAATGAATCCGCATTCAAGTGATGGAGTACTTTGCTACAGCTGCTATCGTCCAGATTTAGTCAGTCAGTTTGGCGGGAGGTGCAACAGTGTCCAAGCAGTGGGTGAAGTGTTCATGAAACTCATCCAATCTTGGACAGTTTTATGCTGCAGAACTTTTCTCCCTCGCACAATTGGCATGACAACCAAAAAAAAGTTTCTCCCATATCTGAAGGGAACTAAAGGAGAAGTGCTCCGCGTCTCTCTCTTATCTACGTCAGGCAATTTTCGAATTTCCATTTGAACTTTCCTAAAACCCATTTAATATAGCGTAATGTGAGGAAAGTTCGTTCCTTTCAGAAAGAAGCCGATGAACTTGACATTCCCCTCAGACATACACTGTACATGAGAGTACATGAAATCGTAGAATGTACTCGCACATGTAGTATTCGTTAGCATAATATGAGCTCGGTACTTCGATCAAATGAAATGAATAAGTTGAATCTGGGAATACGGAGAAACTGTCAACGAATAGAATTCAATCAACGGACCTACTTTTCGTAACCAAAGCGCCGTTTTTTTTTTAAGTTTTTCATCTATTCTCTCTTTATTCGAAACGGGATTTTGCTGGAACATGAGAGTCTAAACCTCAAGGCATCCCTTGGGCTTCCACGAGATTCTAATCTGCGTCAATTCTTGTGACGTTTGAAACATGACTTTGGTGCTACAGGATTTTTTCCACTGGCAAACAAAAGATCTGATCAAAATCAGGCACGGAAAATCTCCTCGGATGTTTTTTAACTGCAACAACAGCCCGTGCAGTGAGAGAACCCTACTAATTTGAGTAGTGTTGTCATGGATTAAAAATAATTCGCTCTTTGGATGCGTTGTTGACACACCAGTGAAGTGGTTTACTTCAATTTAGAGGTTGACCAAGGATAGAATTACTTACCGTGTCAGCTAATAAAACATTCTAGGTGTTTCGCTGCATGCATGAATACAAACTGTAACGACTATGTACTTCAATTTGCAAGTGGATTAAAATTGCTTTCTTTTGAAAATGTGCAAGGCTTCATAAAAGTACGACAGAAAGCATTCATTCCCCCACGTCCCACTATCCTATTAGTTTTCAAGAGAGCTTTGTAAATATGTTTAAGCAAATTGTTGCAAGTTTTTCAAATCAGGGCTTGGATGAAATTGGATGGAGCTTTCAAATAAAACCACTGTAATGCCGGCACATCCCTCAACGGTTAGTATAGGAGCACACGTAGTGTAGTGGTTAGCTCAGTTTCGTAGGTGTAGAGAGGTTCACGATTTGTTTCTCGTCCTCGACCTTTCTCCCAAGGAAATTTGTAGCTGCTAACCACACCCACAGACGAAGAACCAACCTAATATGGACAAGATACTGCCTTTTGAAAACCCTTGGACCCACCAAAAGAAAGTTCTCTTCAGCATTAGGCAGTTACTTTGACATCCAAATGCCGGTTACAATACATATTTTTTGCCCTTAATCAGGTGTTAATCAGACTGAGAATTCTTTACTTGATTGTCTATTTAGAGTACTACTACTAAGCTATTTTCAACTCAAAATCATGTCAAGCAAACATGAATTTGTTTGAACCGAGTTACATCCACAGACAACCAGTATTTGAATTTCGTTTTGATCAGTCCTATTTTAAGGAAGGTTTTTTTGACAGAAAAGGCTTACCAACAGCCTTTTATAGAATCGACATTACTCGATCTGTACTCATTCCTTATATTTGTTTCTTATTAGGTCCTGTCTCTCCTTCAAAGTTCGTATTAAGGCAGTCATCGGCACTAAAATACATAATGAAATTGTGTTAGCCTACCCTTTCTGAGTTTCTTGAAATGGCTTCGTCTCATTACCAAGTTACGGGCAATTTAAATCAGAAGCACAAGAACGGACATCTTTGCTCAAACAACGCTTGCATGTTATGATTAGGGGTCGGAAAGATTACTTTTTAGGTTAGAATAAGTTTTCAACTACTGTGGTTATTTTTGAGCAAAAAGCTATTTTATGAATTTTAACCATAAGAGAACCTAAAACCGAGGATTTTCGGGGAAATTGAAGGGTTTTAGTCATGTTTAAGAATAAATAGAGGGTGGGTGTAAAATTATCGGGTCATTGTTTTTCCCCGCTCAAAGATTTGTTTGATATGAAACCTTAAGCTTTCATTAAGAGGAAGTGTCTAATGATCTAATTTTAACCTATAGGGGGGTGGTTACCAAAACAATGTTCTAAGATGCAAGTGAGAGCAGTCTTGATGTCAGTACCAAATCTAAGAGCCTGCTGAAGACCGACAAGAGGCCCAGGGAAGTTGATAAGCCTTTCGGTGTCTGTCCTCAAAACGTTGGTGAGAGGAGAACTTCATCCAAAAATAGCGAATCCCTTTACATCAAATCCAGACAGAGGGCAAAGATTTGGGATTGCACTGAGCCCAAAGAGCAAGAAGATCGAACAGTCAATTCACTCGTAAATACTGTACATTTGAGACAAACGGGGTTGAAATCGATTGATTTTCCAAGGAAAAGAACAAACTGGGGCTAGATCATAGGACACACGAGCTACGTCTCTTCATGAACATCAAGCCTTTGTGATAGTTCACGTTCCTCGTTTCGAAAGCTTACGTTGAAATAAATTCTGGCAACAGCATTTTGCGTAATATCAGCAATCAAGTAAAAATCCCCATGTACGTATGTTTACCTTAGAGACTTTAAATGCTTCATTGCCATGCCACATCCATCAACTTATCGCAAAGCCTTCCAAAAATAGATTCAAAAAATGTGCCATAATGATGTTCCTCTAAGAATAGTATGACAGTACAATTATTGGGGCGCTCTAAACCAAAACAACAAGAATTGACGTTAGCGGAAGCTCCATAAAATGAAATGTGCTAGCGGAGAAAACACGCAATTTTCCTCAAAACTTCCCTATCACAAATGTGTCTAATGAGCGAGCGAATTCCGGGCCCTATGATGACTGAAGGGGAGATTTTCAATCTACTAACAATAATATGCTTAGAGCAACCTTTGTTCTGCTTGTTCCTTGGGGCCCTTTTCCCTGGCAATATTTGAAAACCATCTGAAATGGAACCGTTTCATCGTAAAGGCTTCCCGCAAAACTATAAAAAAAACATTGATAGGTTTTGGTTGTCTGATTTGACGTGGAGTACTGCAAGTGGCGTTTTAGAAAACCATTGTCGACCAAGCGAAAGGCGAAAGCGAGCCAAAGGGTGTTAATCTTTTTTATGGGAAAGCTGTTCCTCAAATAGTGCGCTTTTTAGGTTCCTCCCAAGAGACTTGGTCGTAAATGCCAGAGATTGAAACAAGGGCAACCAGACTGAAACTTTTACCCCATCCAACTCAATAAAATATTACGATATAGGCTCGTGGATCAGTAAACTTTCCTTGGAGCACTCGCCTCCGGCAGTTGTCAAGTATTTGTAGGGAATACCTAAGTAAGTAAGTGAGTGAGCCAACTGCAAGCACTCTACGTACCAACATCACCCAACCCGCTAACACCATCAAGGTGCCCTCAAGCCACGACGACGATTCACTGGGTATTGAAGGCCATGATCTTGATGATATGTGGTGGTGATGCGTGAAATGATCCTTGTCGAAGTCTTGGCGAATCCAAGCCATGAAGGAACAGGGAACGAGCTGACTTGACTGTACGATGTAGTACCGTGGGCTTACTGAAGATACGTACGAGTGAGTGTACAGTACATGGGACAAGGAAGAGGATCAGGAGGAGGTGTCCTGTCAGAAGCAAATGACGATGAAGTAAACAAATACACGTCAGATCGGAAGCACAGTGATTGATCTCTGAACGGTTATCAGGTCTAAATTTTCAACGAGCTATTTACACTTACTAATTGCGAGACATTACCCGCACGTGGAAGGGTGGCGATCTGAAATGCAGATTTTAACACGAAGCGTTTGACGAGGCCAGCGGCAAGATAATGATAATAATTGGAAAGGAAAAGACAGCGTCAATGAATCGGGAACGTCGAGTTTCTCGTAAATGCTTAAAAAATGAAATTTGTAGGAGTACATCAAATCTAAAGTGTTTATTTAGCTCTCACGACGTTTCTATACCGTGTGCGTTGAAATGGTATGCCAATTAAGCCCGTGCTGGTCATGCAAATATTTAGGAAGGTCAATTGCCAATTATACCTAGTTTCAGTTAGCCGTTCATGTCAATAGACAGAGTGTTCAAACTCTTTTGCTGATAGATTCAACGAGTTGGAAGGCTACTTGTTCTGTTAATCAAGGATCATTTGAAACAGAGTGGATACGGTAGGCGAGTAATCGGTTGATCTGGTTATTTCTTTCGAAAAGCTCTTTCTTTGTGACATTTTTTGAGCGACAGCTGATTAATTGCTAAACGACATTGTTAAAGCCAACACAGCTCTGGTTGGAAGATTGGATAGTTTTGTTTGGATACTTTGCGGACTGAGCCGGCCATAATGCTAAACAGAAAATCAACGAAAGTTATCAAAACAAAAGGAGCAATTTCAAGATAATGCTTCATTAGTAGTGAGCCTTGAGACAATAGTTCCGAAAGCACCCATCTCTTTTCAAAGAGTCTGTAAGGCTCGACCAGATTATGAAAGTATGCGCTTAGATAAGATCCTTTGTTCGAAGACAAAACTTGTGAACGTTAAGGCAATCTCTAGTTTTAAGTGTGAAAAAGAGCACATTAACCAATTTCAGGGATAAAATGGAACTTTTGTTCCATTTTCGGTTCCCTTTTTTCATCAGATTATTCTATCGCTAAAAAGAGCTTTTGCTGAAGTTAGTGTCTACATTTTTTAGTTTCATATTTGAAAGTAGACCAAATGTGAAAATGTTGGATCTAAATAATTCTTAGGATCGGCTTTCTTCCTTTGTTTGCGTTTTGGCATTTCCTCAACGAGATATATAAGAGATATACAAAACTATTTCAAGCTAGTCACAAAATATAGGGGGGAAGTCGAACCCGAACATTTTGGACAAAGCTCTTAATATGAGAGTGTCGATTTGAAGAGCAAATTCCGCAGAAACCAATGACAAAACATGCCCACAATCTGATTTTGAGGGTGATATTGCGAGGTTGGTTACAAATTGAGGAGAAATGAAGACAAAGGTTGTGAAGGTGTTTTAGTTTTTTTGTTGGTTTTTTATCTTGTTATATCCTCAAAAACTGAACTACTTTTGAAGTGTCATGATTTCAGAAGAATGCCATGTCTTTTACTTTTTTTAAAGATATGTGTGAGGCCACCTAATAACTTAAGGCTTTAAACTGAGAGCAATATTCTACTTTATCCTAAGCCTTCAGAGGACAATCACAAAAGTAACATTTTTACTCAAATTTTATTATATATATGACAGTGTTGTGAACTGACGAGGCACGGATGAATAATTGCTTTCTTAGAGTAGACTTGATTAATATTGAAATTTATGTTCCCATTTTGGGAACGTCAGTCACTTTTGAAATAACGGTTAAGGTGCGATTAGCTGAAGGCTCCAATTTTCCTGTTCAATATTTTTTTTTTTTTTTTTTTTTTTTGCGGACTTCCTTACTGCTACCAGGATTGGAATCCCAGCAGTTCATATTGGTATGAATTCGTTATGTCTCAGCCAAATTGATTTCTCCTTCACGATGTATTCAAACAGTAAATTAGATTTTAGATCCTGTTTTTTATTCCAAATGCCCTGGAATTAATGTGAGCTTCCTGCTTTATGTGGATAAAGTAAGAGTTCAAATATGACCGACTCGTTTACTGGATGGATATAAGAAAACATATTTACTGAAGAGAACTCAATCATAGTTACTTCTAATTGTGTATCGGTGTCGAATAAGTATTGCCAAAATCCACCACCTTGTTTCACCTTCGAAAGAGACTTTCTCAAAGAAAGCGACTTGACAAGACGAGCTTTTCGAAGTGAGAAGGTGTGAAAAATGAATTTCGTTCCACGGACAAAGTAGCTCACTTCAACAGTTATTTGGCGAATTTCAAAAATTTTGAGACAGACGAGGCCCACAAGAACCGTCCTTGTATGACATGAAGCCAACAATTATCATCCCGATCTAAGCCAAGAAATGTGTCTTGTTGTGTGTGTATGTGTTCGTGTGGTGGTCCAAGTCCAAGTGTCCGAGGGGGAGAGAGATTCCTTCGCGTTTGTTTTCAACTTTTCCGATTGTTAGAGATGGTGGAAAAGATGGAGCAATGGATGCCTGTGGACCGATCCCGAACGTGTAGGGCACAAATCCTGCTGTCTCATGTGTTTTTGTGCTCCATTCTGGAGTATGGAGGAGATCAAGTGTAATGATGATAGGTTGCTTCGTTGGTTGGTGGCTCTCGTGGTCCAAAATCCCTGGGCCGAGGGGTCTAAAGAGGTCCAATATCGTCAATGGATTCATGATTGAGATCCCATCAGATCCATTTGCGGCAAGCTCTAACCCCATTTTTTGCCAAGAATGTTGTTCCACTTTGCCAAGGAACAACCATTTGGGCGAAAAACAGGCACCAAGGAGGCGGAAATGGGGAACACGGACGGAGCAGGCCGAAGCAAAACAAATTACGATCCAATGGCCTTTTCTTGAACTCGGGACCCAAAGATAAGGCGCAAAAGTTCTTCTCATTGGCTCACCCTTCTCACTCTTCGGGCTTCTCCGTTGGCTGCTTGATCGAGTTTTGCTTTTTTCCAATTTCAAAATACACCCGTCCCACCGTCCTCCACAGCTGTGTATGACCCTTAAATTGACCATGAAGACGTGATTGAAGAAGTCAATCCCCAAAATACGAGGTGATCCAATGAGAAGTGACTCAAATAACTCTAGAGCTCTTCTTTGGGTGGAATTTCAGCATTCTTCATTTTTTTCGGGCTCGATGGATCTCAAGGTCGTTCTCAAATAAAAGAAGCCGACAGATGTGTCCGATACCGTTCTTGTTTGCCTTTTTGTGCTTTTGTGCGATGGTCAATAAGATTCAAGACGCAGATTGAATGAGGAACCAAGGTTAAATCTGAGCCGCCCTCGGTTGAGCCCCGTTCTAAATATCGATATAGAATCGAGCATAGTCTTGGAAGAGTTGTATAAGTGTAGGGTATTTTGACAGCGTACACCTTGCTCTGCCTTTTTCCGATGCGAGAACCACAAATACGTGTCAGAAAGAAACCTAGATGTGGTGAGGGGAAAGCACAATAGAAGGTGAAAATGCGATCGCAAGTCAAAACAGTGCATATATATTGAATACATTTTATTTGCCAAGACATCGAGCGCAGGGCCACAAAAAAAGAAGCCAGCTCAGAAGGGCCTTGCTTGGGACAGGAATGGGACATTCATCGATAAGTGGTAGGACAACAACAACAACATGAGGAACTACGAAAACATCATGGGAATCTCCGAGAGAGATCAGGTTCGTGAAAACAAGCCTCACCAACCGAAAACCCCATCTCTCAAGTGCTTCAAAACCTTTTTGTCTTCTAGGAGCCGCAAGAAAAGGGGGGGTAAGGGGTTGGAATGGGATGCAGCATTTCAACGTCCTAAATGGATATGGGAATAAATGCCATACCAAACCTCACAACACTACTGGATTACTTGTTGATACCAATAGACCAATAATGAACAAGATCTAAATAAGCAAGAGCTGTCAGTATTGGAAGCCCCGAGGACGTGTGCATCCCTCTTATCGACCCCAATTGGCAGTCACATGTGTGGGTTTCGAGTGTCACCCACCGACTTCATGTGAGATTATTTCTGCTTTTCTAAGACTACTCTCACAAATATTCGAGGGAAGCAAATAAGGAACGAAGGAGAAATTGGACCAGATGAATGGCGTTGGTCTTTGGCATGCAAGTGGAAAGGGGGAGGACTAAGAAGACAGAAGGAGGAGGAGGAGGAGGAAATGCAAAACACTTCGTTCGGAGCAGCAGCCATTTCCACAATACCGTGGGCCGTCAATGCCAAATGGGACTCAAGACGACAACTTTTGAGCTTGGCTTGAAGATACGCTTAATTGTGAATTTATTTATATCAAAGTCAGCTAACCTTAAGAGGTTGGTGTTGTGTAATTTGAAAAGAAAGGCAATCCCGATTCAAAGAAATCTTGATTGGACAAGCTAATACGGCCGGTTCAATGTTCAATTATCATGTGTGAAAACAGTAAAGCCTGGCCTGGATCTAGTTAAGAGTAACAGATAGCAAGAGGCTTCATAAAGTAAATCATTGGGAAAATATCATTGATATTTTATTTTTCTATTCCTGTATTAAATGCATCGCTTTTGAAATGACAAAGTGAAAGCTATGCCTTTTCCCTCTCGATCAAGATGATGTGACAAACGTCGAACGAAAGGAGTGGGGAAAGTCGTATCACAATCTCCCTAAACTAAGCGATACAATGAGTATGGTTCCACTTAATCGTTCGGTATTGGGGTATTGGCCACACCGTTGTTAATATTTTAAGAACTACGTAAAATATGTTGGTTTATCCCTCGCGCATCAACTACTTATGCAATCACGACTACTACTCTAGAGGACGAGAGAAAAGGGAGAAACAGTAAAAAAAAAGAATATGGAACAATTCCAGCAAAACAGAATAGGGCCAACAAGGAGGTATCGTAGCATTAAAGCTGCTGTGGTTTGGGATGGGGTAAGATCTGTGCACAAATCATTTGCGGGACTCCCCTCTCGAAGTTTCGCAGTCTGTCCATTAAGGATCATAATCCCCATGACGAGTAGGGAAAGCGAGAGAACGAAGAAAACAAAAAAAAAAGCATTAGTGAATGAAATCTGCTTCAAATGTTTTGAATGACGAATGATGTTTATACATATAGTTCCAGGCTTTCTTTCGACTTGAACCTCGAATGAAATCATGACATTCTCCATCAAAATGGGACCTATGATTTTTTTCAAGATTTGATCACTTTCAGCATTCTTATAGTAAGCCCTTTTATGTCGATAGAGGTATATCCATAGAATCGTTGTGAGCTCTTTTGATTTCGTCGATCCCTAATTTGATGAAGTATCCGTTTACGTGAACCCAAAATACCAGGAGAGTGAAGCTGACCATTAGTGGAATGAATGCCAGAAGTGTCAAGATGGGAACAGGTGAGATGAAGAGGAACCAAATGATGAGCAAAGGTATACTGAAGCCAATGACAACGATGGCCAACATGTTGAATAACAACCATGGGAGAATCCACCACCTAAAACGAATAAACCTGATTTTAACAACATTTTATGAACTTTTAGATACCTTGATTTTATTTCTATCTCTTTTCAGGCAATTTTGTCGTATTTAGTGGTTTAAACAAATGCTCCAAAATAATTTTGCAAAATTTGTACAAATTCCCAAGCTTTGATAGGTTCAAGAACGGCTTAATTGTTCTTGTCATTGAGCAGAGCTAGAGGTAGCGAGCGCCCTCTAAATGGTCTACGTAGGTTCCGATAAACCAATATACAAACGAATGAATACCCTCAGAGCAACCAGACTTTATTCAGGCATCATTTCATGCGCAATTTATTGATTAAGCATTTTGACACAATAAATACATCACCAACTCTTTTAGAAGACTTCTCATATACTAAAAGGGTTAAATTTCGTGTAATTATAACATCTAAATGAGAATTAAGCAAGAAGTTTCATACTGTATGGTTGATAATGCCCAGGTTTTAGCAATCATTTCGCATCAAATTCTATTAGAAAACCCATAGTTTGCTAAGTCCTTCATTACTCCCATTCTTAGCTACATGTATATTTCGTATTTATTAAAATGATTCAGTGTTCTGCTTTTCTGATGAATTTGACACTTTGATCATAGAAAAAGAACCAGGGCATTAATCGTAAAAAAATCTCAAAAAAGGAAAGGATTACAATTGTAATTACTTTATCATAATTGTCAAAAAGAGTAATTCGTTACTCGCCAAAGTATGTAATGGGGTTATTCGTTAAAATTAGTACCAATATTTCAGGTTTTTTGCCTCATCAAGGCCATACTTTTCTCAGTTAATAATCTTATTTTTGTTCCAACCCGTCTCAAAATTTAAAGATTTCCTGCCAACATGTTATGCTAATGAGCATTAATAATGTTTATTTGCTTGGCATTAGTAATGGGTTGGGGGCCTCCGAAGTCTCTAGCTTTGAATCCAAAACCAGGATGAGACCTTATCCAAAAAGTCTTGAATCCAGCTTAAAACCAATCTTCTTACTAACAGCTTTGCCATTTTGAGTCCAATATTGAAAAGCAAAATCATTCAACGTGCCTTATGCATTTTTGAAATTTGAAACTTGAGAGGCGAAAGGCGTAATTAGAAAGTCATAATATATGACTATTTTTGTGTTTTTATGGTCGTTTCAATTAAAGCATTTTAAAATGTAATTTCATTACTACTGCCCTGAAAAGCACATACCTGTAAATACAGCATGTAAATGAATACTCGAAAGTGGATCTCTCTGATATATGTGATTAATTTTCTCCCTTTGCAAGTTTCCAAATCAATGTTTCTTTCCCATCAAATCAGTGCAAATTTGGAACAACCTTCTTTTTGGAGCAAAATATTTTCAAGCATTAATGGATTTTTAATATGATACGATTGAAATGCAATAGTCGCTTACATCAGGATTTTAACTACCGTCTTCAGTATCTTTCTTTCCACCCTAGGCCTATTTTCAATCCCCAACTCCAACTCAAATCCCTCTGCTGTCTTCATCCAATCGATTCTTTACCTTTTATTTCTCCCCCATAACCTTCATTAGTTCTCAAAGACTGAATAAACTTGACGTAACTTCGTTGTGAACCATATTGCAGACCTACTGACCTCAAAAGAATCCAAGCAGGCGAAGTCTGTTCAAGACAACAGTCTATAAATGTTTTGATGGCGTAGGGTATGCCATAGATATCTAGACACCTTTACGATGTCCATGGGTATGCTAGCGCGTTGCTTAGTATAAACAAAACTAATGCACTATGAAAAGGAGTGTTTCGTCGTAAGAAGAGCCATCTAACGGGTTCGTAACGAACACGGATACTATTCTAGATAAATGAAGATAGTGCAATTTAAATAGGCGCAACCTTAACTCTTAAAAAGAGTGAGATTTTGCTTTCAAGAAGGGTGCTTCTGATGATGTTACTCTTCCGACTATGGCGCATCAAATCAGGCCAATAGGGGATGTCAAGTAAAGGAAATTCAAAGAAAAATGTGGTCCGGCACCCTGATTTTGGGTATTTTGGGGAGAGAGAACTAAGACAAACATCACAGTCAACTCGCACCATTCGCCCATTGAATTTTCAATAATCGAGTGATTTTGAGTGAGTTGTGTCACAAAATCCTACTAAATGAGCATGTTTGGTGTTAACTAGTGAACACACTATCAAATTGGCTCAATACCACAATGCTAATTGTCTAGACAAGCATGTAAAATGGAAAAAATGTCAAAATCCAATGCATGCGCAGTGTGGTTTGGCTGGGCATGTTGTCTTTGATTTTACTCCATGGAATAACATCAGTTGTCCATGAACGCGTTTACTTGACTAGCCCTATGCCAGCATACTGGCAATGCTGGTTTACTCGACGCCCTCAAAGGATATGCCCTAAGAAAGAATTAAAAAAAGAGTAAGCATCACGACAACATCTATATCTAGGTTTAAACATGCTATACCTACAAGAAATCTGGCCACATGATCATAATTAGAGCTTTTAAAAAAGAGCCGATTGAATTTCAGCTGTAAAAAAGTCGATTGAATTTGGCAAAATAACAGCTACAGAAAGCTGGGAAAAATGGCAAAATAGGTGGAAAACTAGTCGATAAAATATGCGGAAAACAAGCACTAAGTGATTTATTTCAAGAGTTTGAGGTACAAGAAGCTAAATTACTAATTTCAAACCTCTGGACATTAAACAAACTGCAACGGGCCTAAAAGGTAACTAATTTAGAAATTGTTTTTATAAAACTTCTGAAATCGAAGGGTCAATCTGATCAACCAGAAGAAATTGTTAGCAAATTACTTAAAGTTATGAATGCCGAGGCTCATCTCTCAGATCCTAGCACCCAAATACAAAAAATGCTTTTGTGAAGCTTTCATTCAATATCATACATCAGAAAAGGAGAGCAAGACCTAGGTACCTGTGTAGTGCGTTTTGTTCGACCCATAATTGCAGATGAACGCCATGCAGCCTTGAGCTTTGTTGGGACATCTCCTCCCTAGCTTTCCCTGGTTTCAAGCGGTGATGTGTGTTTCGATCCGGAAGGTCAGGTTTTAAGCTTAAAGGACCTCGGTTAGGGCTTCTATCACAAGCTAAAGAGGGTACAATATCAAAATAAAAACTCATTAAATGAGTGGCGAAACGCGACCCTGCCGTTCTAGGTCTCGCAACCAGTGCTGCTCTAAAACAACTCGTTCCTGATCTTAGGTCTTCATTTGGCTACCCTTTTTCGTTGGAATGGGAGCGCTACCAGAGGTTCTTCAAGCTAAATAGCTGATTTTCCGGATCGAAACCCATCACTAGGTTCAAGCATTAGAACGTGAGCTCAATGTCTGCCAATTGTTGTTTTGTTTGCTCTTATTGCATTCAAGGGAGCGGGAAAGGTCCAACAAAAATATAAGAAATCCGAAAAATGAACAAAATATGTGAAAACGACCATAAAGCTGGAAAAAGGCGAAAAGACCCCAAAAAGTCGAATAGACCCTAAAAAGTTGGAAAAGACGTTAAAAAATCTATTCGACTTTTTTACAACTATAATCATAATGCTTTCTTTACCCAATTTCAACTGGATGTACACGTCCTAGGGAAGCATCCATTTTTGGGAATTATTGATTTTGGGTATTGGGTATTTGGGCTATTAGTACAGTAGCATCTGATCCAACAACGAATTTGATTCGTCGAATCTGGCAAGACCTTGATTATTTCAACTAGATGAATTTGTTGCCTTTCAATTGTTTGACTCAAATTGAAAAAAAAGAAAATACGTTTTGCAAATTTCAAAAGAAAATTTAAGCATGGTTTCAGAACAAATTACGCACATGCAGCTGGCAATCTGATAAATTTGACCTTTTCATGAAGACTTCGATAGACTGCATCTTCGAGGCTTCACTAATTTTGTTGAAGTCCTCCTTAATTATTGAACAAAGCGCACTTTTAAAAGGTCCAAAATAATCTTTAAAAGGATCATACTGAACCTTTCAAAGTGCGCTTTGTTCAATAATTAATGAGGACTTCAACAAAATTAGTGAAGCCTCTAAGATGCAGTTTGTCATGGTATGTCCCCTGGGGTGTGCCATATGCATACCTCTCACAAAAGAAAGCACACGAAGCGAAACAATCACTCATAAATATGTGGTTCAAGTTTCGCCTATTTCTGAGGAGGAGCTTTGAAAATATCAGTGAAACTATTGTTCTACGGTATGTCAAAGCCTACTGTGGCCATTGTTTTAACTTTAAACAACGACAGATATCTACAAACTTGTTGGCGTACCGTATTGGTAGATCATTCGCTTTCCACATTGCGAATCCTGGTTCAATCTTAGGACTTCCAAGTCCAAGCTTCTGTTGAGGGCCTTCTAAATATCGGAAACCTCTGGTGTTGGTGGCTTGATCGATTCGAGGATGGTGGTGATTATTTCGGAGGAGTTGGAAGCTTAAGCTGATTGACTTCTACTTAGTCAAGTATACTTAGTCAACCTAGAGCCACAGTAAATCCATTATGATACCATATTTCTATAGTGGCGCTATGTCAACTCACGAATCACTAATCAAAGGTGGACTTCAAACAACCTGGAGGATTTTAGAAACAGTATCCTGCATGTTGGCTTAAAATTCTCAACGATTGCCGAGAAGATAAAGAAAGTCTACATAATAGTTGTTATAACATGCCACAGAAAGCTTTGACATAAAGCAATAGTTTTAAAGATATTATCCTAGCTAGCTACTCAACAAATATTTATGAATGATGTATCTATCAACGTGTCAAGTCATATTGTTATGGTTTTCTTCATGAACAAGATGTATATTTTTCAATGACCGATTTTTAGGTCTGAAGTTTGCAGGCAAATAATTGAAACTCTGCATTTTATCTGTATAGTATTGTATTCAATTGTGTTGTCGCTTTGATAAAATTTGTGCAAGTAAATGTGACGATCCCAAAAATTAGTATCGAATTTTGTTGCATGATGTTAACGCTCTGGCGTATACGTATAGTCGCATAGAGTATATGCGATCTACCTTACCTCTTTTCTTTAAGGACCCCAATGAAGAGTAAAACGTTGGTGAGACTGGCCACAACGAAAACGAAGCTTAGTCCGACAATCTTATAAATCATGGGCGAGGCATTCTCTCCTCCCGATTGGATGCGAAAGGATCCATTATTCTCCAATGTCATCCACAATTCATATCCGAATGCAGCCATTTCGGGCAGTTGACAGAGTATGGCAATGACTCGAACCCCGCCTTCGATGGGGAAACAAAAGCAACATTGGTAGGTGGGACCGCACATGACCGATGACGACTGGGCTAAAAACTGACGAGAGAGAAAAAGAACTATCTTTCTACTCCCATTTCTGAAAGATCACCTGCCTACAGGAGACCAGCAGCCGCTGATAGAATCTAATATGGGTTATGATCTTGCGGCGAGAATGGACGAGTCATTTGTCTTGGAAGTAAGTACAAGACGCGACCCACAAAGAAGGAAAAAAAAACCAGGAACGATCGATAGACTTCTGAACACGGTGAATCACACATTGAACAGGTTTATTACATACACGAGACATAGGCAGCCTTTGTACAAGATTGCCTGGTGGTTCGGAGAGTTGTCACTGAGAGAGCGGCAACGAACTCACGAACTTTGGGCTCATTTTCTCGCCTTCATTGGATAAATGTTCGATCAATCACTGGACTCGGACGAAGTGCTATTCCCCTCGTCGCGTTGCTGTGTCCTTTTGGTTTTCATGGACTGTAAGGCCTTTTCGCGGAGCTTTCGTTCCAAATCCTCGGTGGCTTCTTCTTCTTCTTCGCCACTGGAGCTCTGAAAAAGGCGATAGCAAAGTTGTTAGTGGGCCAATGTTTGACGTTCGCGACAGCAAATTTGTCAAACTTTTTCATGTCCCGAGAGTAAATTGAGAGGAATACCGTCTCCTTTTTCCTCCTTGCAACTAACTCTCCCGAGCTGATGTATTGCAGTCTTAAGATTACCGGGCTCACCAATGGATTAACGGATAGATGGATAGCAAGGCTTCTTTAAGAACTTAAAATTGACCGACTGAAAGGGACGCAATAACATCGTATCATCGACCTATCGACCGATGATAGTACAATACTATATGAAACCCTATTGCATTTTGAGCAACTAAAACTACGCTAAGTGCAACTTTAAAAGAAATTTAAAGGACCTGATTGTCATACCTCATCTCCTCCACGACGCTTTTTGTGTTTCTTATGCTTCTTACTCTTCTTATGCTTCTTGTGTTTTTTCTCCTTCCTGCGTTTCTTCCTCTCTTCCTCTGAGCTCTCGGATTCGTCTTCGGAGTCATCTTCCCCTTCCGAAGAGGAAGAAGTGATTTCTTTCTTCTTGGATTTGCTCTTCTTACGTTTGGTTGGCTCACTCTCAGACTCCTTTCTGCGTTTGGATCGCTCGGCATCTCTTTCGTCAACTCTGGGCTGCGATTCTTTCCGCAGTTTTCCACTCTTGGACGATGCAAGTCTCGGATCTTCTGAGGGTGAGGGGGAACGGATCCGAATAATGCGTCGCTCTTCATTCGGTTCTGGATCTTGACGACTGGAGTCTTTCCTGCTCCGCCTCGAATCACCACGATCTGCATGCTCACGGCCAGACTCTTTCCGGGATCGCTTTTCGGGGGGTGGCTCATGATGATGTCGATCAGTGCTCCTCTTTCGAGGAGGAACCTCCTTCTCCGACTCAGACTCGGAGGAGGGCGATTCACTGCGGCGTTTGGATCCACCTTTATGTGAGGATGGAGCCTTGCTTCGGTCACTACGGCTCTTGGCTCGATCTCGATCGCTTTCAGAAGAATGCCGTGATCGGGTGGTGGTGGGTTTACTTTTTTGACGTCGATCGGACACTTCGTCGGATTTTCTTTTGTCTCTGCGATGAACGTCAGGAGACGATTCGCGACTTCTAACCTCAGAGGGATCGGGCTTCCGTTTCTTTTGGAACGAAGAATCCTGTCGCTTATGGGATGACCTCTTGGGGGAGTCCTCCTCAGACTCTGATGAGGAGGACGAGGTTTCACTTTCCGATTCATCGGTGGATTCACGTTTAGATTTACGTTGTCTTTCTTTTTCTTGCAACTCCCTACGGAGTTTTTCTTCACGCTCTTTGGCAAGCTCGCGTTCACGTCGCTCACGTTCCCGGATGCGGTCCCTTTCCTTTTGTCTTTCACGCTCTCTCTCTCGTTGACGATCTTCTTCTCGTCGTCGTTTCTCCCGTTCTTGATCTCGCCGTTCTCGATCTTTACGTTCTCGTTCCCGTCGTTCCCTTTCACGGTCGCGTTTTTCACGATCTCTGCGTTCACGTTCTCTCGATCTCGATCTTGGACGTCGATCCCGGGATCTAGACCGTTTACGATCCTTGGAACGTGATCGCTTGGACCGATCCCTGGACCGGCTGCGGCGACGTTTGGACCGACTGTCAGATCTACGATTTCGTCCCCGATCCGAATCGTCATCGGAGCTGCCGCCGTGGCGTCCACGGTATGAGCGTTTGGCTTGCACCGAATCAGTCTTCTTGGTGATGCCGGCACTTTCGTGGCTTTCGCTTCGCTCTCGATCTCGGGATGATCGCTTCTCAGTTTGATCCTCTACTTTACGACTCTCCTCAAGATCACCCGTACGCACTGACTTGCTATCTTCTCCCTCTTCGCCTGGAGGTTTGACATCAATGGTGGAGTCGGGTAGTACCACTCCGTCTCCGGTTGAACTTCCCGCAGAGGCGGCAACCGCCGGCGTCCCCTCCTTTTTGACCTCGGCCGTCTCTTCAGGTTTGATTTTGGCGGGCTCGGGGGATCGTCGCCGACGCGATCCACGGTCCCGAGAGCGTGATCGGCGTGATCGATCTCGGTCGCGTGATCGAGACCGACTTCGTCGACGACGGGATTCGCGATCTCGACTCTTGGATCGTCTTCGTCGACTGCTATCGCGATCCTCATTGGTACCACCTTCAGCTAATCGCCTCAGATTCTCTTGAAGCCTTTCATTATCGGTCTGAAAATCAGAATTAGGGGTTCATTTATTCATGTCTCAATCTCTCTCTCGTAGCTATGTATAAGCTTTGTTCCCCGTTCATACTCACGCCTCGTTTCTTCAACTCCTCTTTCTTCTGATCGAGGATCTGCTGAGGAATGCCGGAATCGCTCTTTTGAGCCGAATCCAACAGGGTCCAGAGTTCGCCCATGAAAATTCGCGCATTCTTGCCATTGAGGAACCCCGTCAGGTTAATTTGCATCTTCCTCGGGTCGACATCTTTGGCTTCCAATTGGTTGAAAATAAACTCGACCACAACATCGTCCTCAATGCCGAGTAACTCGGCCACCCGATCCGAGATCCACGGCTTCAAAACGTCCAGTTTGATCTTGGACCAATCCATCTTGGTGTTCAGCACCACCTCCTCGAACTTCATCTGCTTCATGAGCTTCTTCTCCTTGTCAGCAAAACGATTGTCTTGATCGGCCGAAGTTCCCTAGAAATCAAACCAGAGTCCAATTCAAAATTAGAAGAAAAAAAATTGGTTTTTTTGCTAAGTTAAGATTTATATGAGCGAAAACTCACTCGGAAATAGCCGGCGTCCGTCATGGTGAACGACGATTGATCGTCCTCGGGATCTGTTCCCAAGCCCTCGGGAGGTCACGGAGGATGACCTAGCCGTTGCGAATTCACCCGATCGATGGAAATCCCGTCCAATTTCCAAACAACTTGTGGGCTTTACTCCGGTCGGTCAGATTTCGATCGAAGCACACGATGCACCAGGGTGACGAGACAGTCTTTTCATGGGATTTGTGAGCAGGAATCGTTTCAAACTTGAAAGTATTATTCGGGCCGAACCATATGAGTGGGGATTAAAACGTATCTTTGGTAAAAGGGATACCTTCAGACAAAGGAAAAGGTAATGAGAGCGGCCATGAGATCCGACACTTTTCGATATTATTTAGGTTAAGCTCGCCTTTCTGGCCGCACTAAACCGGAATTTATGATAAACAAATGCTTCCCGGATAGAAGACGGTGAACTGGGTGAACTGCAGCTGCATTGGCTGAATCTGCCCTTACCGCCGAAAACAAATGCTCCGGCCTCCATCAGTGATTCTACATTACAAGCTGACATACATGTTCAGGTCAAACTTTTTCATTCTCTTGATTTAAATATGAGAGAATCTCATTAGGGGATCGTTGTAAAAAAGGGATTATGCCACCATATGACAATTTCATTCGTGCATCTCCAACTTGGATGACATATTACCAACTCTAACACATTTCACTCATCGGTTGCGGCTGAAGGGCAGCATGAACTGGAAAATGGCTGACCCTGGTAGCCCAACCCACCGGACCGGTTATCATGGACCAGCTGACTGGCCCACCAAGGTTTTTTTTCCATCCCCACTTTGCCTGTCGACAAAGCCCTTTTTCCCACAGCAGAATCCCTCCGGGTTCAATCGGTTCAAGCCTCTGTCTCACTCAGCCCGCTAACCAGAGAAACTCGATCGTCGTCCTCCTCCTCCTCCTCGGCCAATACAAAAAGGGCCACACTGAATCCAGCCGCTAGACGCCGACGCCCAGCCAGGTATGAAGGGCCAACCAAGGCAGCTTAACGAGCGACAAGCTTAGTGTCACCCCAAAAATGCCATTGGAACACGGGCGACATGACCATCCCTGGGCCCCCAAATCGATTTGAAACAACTGCAGATTGAACTAGAGGCAAGACGTTGTAAATACTGACTCTCTAGGTTCTAGGACATGCGTCTTTACGGACTGAAACCCTAGATACGGGCCGAGCTGGTAAGTCTGACCTCAGTCAAGCGCTTATTGGCTGGTAAAAATTTGGTCAACCTGTCCCTGCTCAAGTCATGACGATGATGATGATGATGAGATCCGAGAAGAAGTGAAAAGAAGACGGAGAACCATCGGACAATCCGTGCGGGATCCTGCTTGTCTGAAGGGGTGAATTCTTCGGCTAAAGAGAGAGTGTGTTGATCGGCCTGGCTAGCTATCTACCCACCTAACCACCACATGTGTCTGAAGGCGGGTGGTGGTGAACTGGACTAGACGCCCTCTCTCGCCCATGCTGTCTGTCATTGGGCCTCAAAACGAGAACGTCTAAGAGAACAACCGACTGGACTGTGGGCAGGACGCTGACTGGCCTGACCCAGGTCTTGGCCAACGACCTCTGCCTGCTTGGGCCTCTCGGGGACTTGAATCCCGACTTGCTGGCAGCTCCGTTCTAAGCGGGACTGGACTCATTGGAGGAGGGTGCTAACTACCCATTGCTGGAACGGATGAGCCCGTGCCATCGTTGAGCACTCTCTTTGCGCTTTGCCAGCCGTCCTTTGGACTCGGAGGAGTTCCAGATCTGAATCGGCTTTTCCTCCCGTTCATCGGGAGGGATTGGATCCCCCATTCTTACTTGCGCAAACGGAAGAACCTCTTCTCTCTCTCGGTCGCTCTGTCTGTCGCTCTATCTGAGCGTGTTTCGGTCGCTCGCTCTCTGTCGGGTTCACTGGGTGGATTGGACTACTTCTTAGGTTGCTTCCTGGGTTCTACAACTTGGTCGATCGGTGGGTCGGTGGGCCAGGCCCAAGCGGAAGAACACACCAGCCAGCTGAACATTGAACAAGCACACCTAGCACACTCTCGTCCAGCCATCTGAGTAATGGGTCCTGATTGGTGTTGAATCGGTCCATGGATCACGGGTCAATCGCCAGTAGGTGAATCCGCCCTCCGGTGACTCGCGTTTTACCCGCCTCCCTTGTCCTCGGACTCGATTCCGCGGCGTCACGGGCCCAAGGCAGACGTGACCAGGGTCCGTCCGGTCACGGCCATCCCGAGGAGTCATTCTGTAGTCTCTATCGGTTTGGGCACACTTGTAAGAGCGGGTAAGGGGCCGTGAACCAATTGTTATTAAACGGGCTGGGAACTAATGGCTCCGGCCATCACGCCGTTATTTAGGTTACCCGTTGATTAAGCGGTCAGTATGCTGGCCTCAAAAGATGGGAGCGAGGCGGGTGGGGATGCGAAAAAGACCAACCCGTCTTCGGTTGAGGCCCTAACCGCCGCTTCGGGGGCCGGAGGGGACGAGGCATCGTCGTCTAACCGGGCCGATAGTGAGGACAGCAATGGCAAGGCCGCCCATGCCCCCCCACCCACTCAGATCAATAAGATCAAGTTCACGGGTCCTTCGCACATCCGAAAAGAACGTCGCCAATCCTCCTCCCGATTCAACATCTCCAGCAATCGAGAACTGGTCGAGTTGAGTCCCTTGAAGGACGCCCTGCAGAGTGAGCGCGAACAACTCTTCTTGGAGAAAATCAAGCAATGTCAAGTGTTGTTCGACTTTGTCTCGGATCCCTTGTCTGATCTCAAGTGGAAAGAGGTAAGTGTCCCGGCGTTCTCTTTAAGCCTTCCAACCTTTTTCTCCCTGCCTAGTCTTAGGTCATGCACAGCCCGCCGAGTAACAGCTCACCATTTTCCTGGGATATTTTTAGGTCAAGCGAGCTGCCCTCCATGAAATGGTCGAGTACGTGACGACTACCACGGGCGTACTCACGGAAGCCGTCTACCCCGAGGTAGTGACCATGTTTAGCGTGAACCTCTTCCGAGCCCTCCCACCCAGTACCAATCCCAACGGAGCCGAGTTTGACCCCGAGGAGGATGAACCGACGTTGGAGGCCGCCTGGCCTCACCTACAATTGGTGTACGAGTTCTTTTTACGCGTTCTCGAGTCACCGGACTTCCAGCCATCATTGGTGAAGAAGTATATCGATCAGAAGTTTGTTCTACAGCTGTTGGATCTGTTCTATTCCGAAGATCCACGAGAGAGAGACTTCTTAAAGACCACTCTCCATCGCATTTATGGGAAGTTCCTCGGTCTACGGGCTTACATTCGCAAGCAAATCAACAACATTTTCTACCGCTTCGTCTACGAGACCGAGCGCCACAATGGCGTGGCTGAACTCCTGGAGATCCTCGGTAGCATCATCAATGGCTTTGCTCTTCCCCTGAAGGAAGAACACAAGATATTTTTATTGAAGGTGCTCATGCCGCTGCACAAGGTCAAATCCCTCTCGGTTTATCACCCGCAATTAGCCTACTGTGTGGTCCAGTTTCTGGAAAAAGACCCTTCCCTGACCGAGCAGGTCATCATGAACCTCTTGCGATACTGGCCCAAAGTCCATTCACCTAAGGAAGTGATGTTCCTGAATGAACTCGAAGAGATTCTGGACGTGATTGAGCCGATTGAATTCCAAAAAGTGATGGTCCCCCTCTTTAATCAGTTGGCCAAATGTGTGTCCAGTCCGCACTTTCAAGTCGCCGAGCGTGCGCTCTACTACTGGAACAATGAGTACATCATGTCGCTCATTGATGGAAACGCCGTCACCATCTTGCCCATCATGTTCCATGCCTTGTACAAGAACAGCAAATCTCATTGGAACAAGACCATCCACGGCTTAATCTACAATGCATTGAAGCTATTTATGGAAATGAATCAGAAGCTCTTTGATGAATGCACGCAACAGTTCAAGCTTGAGCAGAAGAAGGAAAGAGAGAAGCAGAAGCAGAGGTTAGAGGCGTGGGAAAAGGTCGAGGCTCTGGCCAGGCAGAACCCCAACGTGGAACTCATTTCCAACTTGCTGGAAGATGTCAAGTTGAGCGACAAGAAGGTTTCCGCAATAGAAGAAAGTAGTGTCACCAATGTTCCAATGGACGAGGGAGACAGTGAGAACTTGGCTAAGAAGATCGTCGAAGAGGCAGCCAAGGTCTCGGTTGCTCCCTCCACCCCCGGGATAGGTAGTGGTCAAGCGACCAAGAATGCCGAAAAACCCCTTCTTCGTCGCAAATCTGAGCTTCCAACCGACATGTACACCCAGAAGGCTCTGGAAAATCATAAAAGGGCCGACGAGTTTCTCACTACCCCTCCAGATGCGAGCAAGGCCTAAATAGAAAGGGGAAATATCACCGTCGACCTTCCTGATCCAACAACTGGAACTATCACTACTTCAACAACAACAACAACAACATCTATATCAATACCAACGCCAACACCAACTCCACCATCATCATCAACAACAACACCGTACTAATCAGCTCCTTGAGCTCTTGAACTAACAATCATTGCTGCCTTATTTCCGCCCCTCCACTTTTCCATGATCTGACACCAATCAACAAACCAATCCAACAACCAACAACCAACAACCTCCCACTGCATTTAACCCAACTCGTGTGACTGGCCAAGAGAATTAGCTTTTCAGCTAGCGACTTCCGAACAACTGGAGCCTCCTTCCCATCTGGCCATTGTTTTCATCAATTCGCAGTACATACACAGCAAGCGTCGCGAAAATACTTATTACTTAAGAAAAGCAAGTGGGCCGAGATATTTGTCTGCCTTTGCACTAGCACCGCTATCACTGCGAAAACGCTGTTTGATGATGATCTCGATGTAATTGGTCACCTTTTCTGCACCTCTCTGTTCCCTCCTCTGCCGTGGAAAACCCGAACTCGCGCCTAGGCTCTTTTCCACGAGGATCGCAAGGCCAATATCCCAATACCCGTGATCCAATCGTCTCGTCTCGTGTCATCAACTACCCATGAACTTGCCGTCTGTTTGTTTCCCTTTTGTTTCTCAGAAATAACCAGCATCGTTGCATGAATAAGTGAGCGAAAGATTGTGAGAAATAGCCACACAAATTGTCACTCCAGAGTTGAAAGTGAACGAGAGAGTGAGAACAAGCAAGGAGGTCAAATAAAAAAAAAAGATCAAGTTCGACATTTTTCATATCCAAAGTGGAATCGTTGACCATAATACATAAAGCTCTATTTCCGAATATTCAATCATTTCCACCCTTTATTGATCTGGCTTTTGATGTGTGGTCTGGCGGGGCTGTGGGCCCCCTTAGGCCGAGAAGCAAAGAACGATCTTCTCCAACTTGACTAACACACCCACTCCACCCTTCACGCTAGAATGAAAATGGTAAGAAGGTAATGAATATCTTCTGGCTGATTTCTTGACTGCCATCTTACCACGAAAAGAACGCTTTCCACTCGGCTACTGCGTGATCTCGGGAGGCAAGAACGTCTTGCGTTTCAATGCCAACCCTAGGATTAGTGCCTGTACCCGTGTTTCCGATGTAACGAATTGTTCCGTTGACTAGTCTGGTGTTATGAATGAATCGTACTTCATAACCCAATCTCAAGTCTTCGATCTTCTGCGGTATGAAAGATGACAAAATATCTGTAACAAACTGAGAATTTAAGCACGGCTGTACTGAATTATCAGTCAATCCCGTCCGATCCGTTGATCCATGGACCACTGAAATATGGACGGGATGATAGGGTCGAGTTTAGTGCTAGGCGAGTCCGGACTCGAGTCCGAGTGCTCTCGACGAGTCTTTCACTCGATCTTGGAGAAATTGGTCGGAATCGAGTAGTTTAGAAAGGACTAGAGTCCGGACTCGTCCCAAAAAATTGTTCATTTTTTTAGGACTTCGCAAGACGAGTCTTTTTGCTAAAACTGATCGTAATGAAAGACTCGAGTCCGGCCAAAAGTCAAAAAATCAAAGGACTTGCTCCAGCACTAGTCGAGTACCATCAATTCGAAAGCAAGTGAACGCTTTGCATTTTCCTTCAAATGAAACCGCATTCAGGACTTAACAATTAGATATTGTCAGCTTGATCAAGGAATTGGATCCAAACTTATGCCGTCTCAAAATGCAGAACAAAATGGGCAAGCTCATTATTTCAAAGTAGAGTAATGTAGTGAGCTTGAAAAGGACATTCAATCATTCGATTGAGCTGAAAATTGAAGTGCAAAGTCGTAGTGACTTGGGATCAAGTTCTTTTAAAAACCCGACACGTCAATGCGTTGAATTGATACCAAAATGTTAATTCTCGACCAGAATCTAGTATCCCCATTCATATTCCAGCGGCTCACGGTTGAACTTACGATGCTTTTCATCAACATTATTCGAAGCTTTGACGCTAATCCTTTGAGGACAACGTCCGTAAATGGCTTTCCAGTCTTGGATTTGGACCAGCTTCCGGCGAGCAGTGCTCACAAATTCTTCGGCAATAAAGAGCAATTTGTCGGTGGAATCGATTTCCGAGTCCCATGCATCCTCTGATATCAAGGTTAAATTGACTTGCCATTTGGAATTTTCCGTTGTAAAAGTCGACGATTTTTGCTCATCATTGGCAGAGGTCGGAGGATAGAGATTGAGCCGATGATTGGATTTCTGTGGGGTGAAATCCCGATTCAACAACGAGTATCGACCACGTCCGGCGAAATCCACTTTCCCCACATGCCTAGTTCCAAGATAAGGCCGTTTGACTAAGAGAGGCTCGGAGGCCCATTGTCGAGGTTTGACAGCTGTGATATCCGTTTGAATGGCCGAATCAGCCGTGGGTAGATGGGGATGACTGGTCTGCAAAATGGGTCGCTCCGGATTTAAGTGGGAAGACGATAATGTCCTGGATGGTGGCTGATGAGGGTGGTTACTATTGTAGGTATGAATGACGATATCCTCGTTCATCTTTAAGGATATTCTCCGAAATGGAGGTGGAGTAGTGGGCGAGTGTTTTTGAGCGGGTTGGCGTTCTTCTTCGTCACTCAGGACAAATGCCATGATTGGATCCTCGGTGGGTGTTCCGGGATCAAAATGTTTGTCTGTGCCCTTGTCACTCTTGGTGGGTGAGGCCGGGCTGGACCGTTGATGCGTGTCCGTGTCACTCTCGACCACCTCTACTAGCTCAAAAATGTCATTGAAATTTCTGTCCACGGTTCGAGGTGTCATGGCTCGTTGAAGATTGGCCTCTAGATTGGCAATCTGTTTGTTCTTCATTTCCAGTTCCTTCCTGAGTATCACCATGGAGCGATGCAAGGCGGACACAGCCGTGGAGTCGGGACTACTGGATGTCTCGGACTCCATCCTTCTGGTCCATTTCAGTCTTTGGTTTGAGACTTTTGGATGGCGTGACCTTCATTCTGAACTAGAGAAAACGCCGTCCACAGTGGAACACGGGGGTTGTTCACTCGTTAACATGGTTATACCTGCCCCATTAAAAAGCAGTGGAAAGTTTCTTGTGTTCCTGTCCTCGGTGACCATGCACCGCACACAATGGATCATGCCTTTGGGCCTTAAGAGCATTGTAGCGCCGTCAGTTTAGTCAGCGGGAGGCAAGCGGGAAGCAATCTGTCGCCCTTGAGGTCCTCAAATGATCATGTGTGCTTGTTGGATGGAAGTGTCTCTCACACATGGTCACAAACTAGAAAGACGGAAGACAAGCAGAGGGGGGGGGGGACATAGCTTTGTCTTCGGCCTTCAATTTAGGTCAGTATCGTGGTAACTCAGGGGGGGGGGAGGGGAGTCGTGGTTGGAAGAGTCTCTCATCTTGGTTGTCCTGAGATGGGATCAGTCATAAGTAAGAGGGCTCGGAAGACTCCTTGGTGTACGGTTGCGCGCGTGCGCACAAAAAGCCAGGGTAGGAATCGTAGGAATAGGAAGACTACCCGATCGTTCGTTCATGGCATGCCAATGTTTTGTTGTCGACAAGGGATTACATGTTGGATCAGATTCTCAGCAGAACTCCAAATACGTTTCCCAAATACATATGTATTGGAAAATGGGACGACAAAATGAAGGATCCAATTAAGAATCGAATTTGTTAAGTGTTCACTTTCTCGAGAGTTGTATTTGCATAGTAAAAAACGAATCAAGCGATATTGGTCAAATAGTCCTTCACTTCCTCGGGCGTGAATCGACGGAATCCGTTCTCATCGCAGATGCCAATTTCTACGTTATCCTCCGTCATTTGACCCTCAAAGCCTTCTTTCAGAGTGAGGATGGCTGTATGAACGGCATCCTCGAGTTCAAGTTTGTCGTCGTATCTAGAAATTTAAGGCACGGGTCATTCACATCATATCAATTGATGATGATTTGAAGAGGAAATCCAATAGACGCGTGCTTACCGCTTCTCCAAGAAAGTTTTGCCATTAACGTAGTTCTTGCCCATGGCGGTGGCTTTCCAGGCAAAGTAGGCTCCGGAGGGATCGCATTGGAATAAGATGGGTGAACCGTTGTTAACGGATGCGTCCCAGCCAGCGATCAAGAGTGAAACGCCAAATGGACGAACGCCACCACTTTGCGTGTATTCCTGTGTTACATAAATGATGCCCTAATTAGATAACCAACAACATATTTTTTTCAAGCGATTGATTCATAAAGCCTATACATCTATTTAGCATGTATAAAACGTAGTTCCAGTGAGAAAAACCTGAAAAAATTGGTGTACACCTTTGTAAATTTCACTGGGTAGTCAATATAACGGTAGGACAATGAAGTCTTCTCATAGCTATATAGACAATGGCCATGTATGTAGTTTAAATGATAATTTGATCAGCCAAATGAGGCAAGGAGAGCGAGGACTGGTAGGTGGGAATGGAAAGTGATATAATAGAGAGGGTTCGATCACCACCGACAGCCGTCACATAAACTCAAATCATTGAATTAGAAATCAAGTTTTAAACCTTGGTCAGGGTATATTTACTGCACTAAGACTCTCCCACCATAGGTAGTATGGAAAAGCAGGGTTCAAAATCGACCATTCAAATTGGAAACCACCGCTAGCGTTCTATTTCCACTGAACCCGTGTTTACAGTCACAATAAAAAAACAACTAGTTTCACAACTCTTGTCTCCAAGTTCCATTCGACGCCAGTTCAGAGATTTGTGCTTTTCCAACATCAATAACACTTCTATCTAACGACTAGTCGACATAACGGAATGAATGAGCTATGGGCGGATTGGGCTTTGTCAGCCCCAACGACCAGGAATGGGTTTGGCGTCGCAGTTTATCCTCACGATGTCATGTTGAAGACATGGCCTCGATTGTAACCAATTTGGTAACTGGCAAGCTCAACCCCCCTGACTGAGCCTCCAAGACTGGACAATCCAACCACGCCTCGTCCATCCATACCCTAACCTGGTCGTCGCAATGACCACCAACATAGTCCCGCTAAAATAATCCTTTACTGTGATAACCAAAGCCCGCCCACCTGCATGACATTGGCCACCCGCTGGACGAGTTGCGAGGTGGGGATGGTCTCGCCGTACATGAGTAGATAATCTTGGGCCATCTTGCGGGCTCGTCGCACCAGGAGACGGTAATCCGGGCCCATACCCGAGTAAACCATGCCGATGTGATCCGTGATCTTCTCGATCTTGTAGGTCGAGTGGTCTTCATACAAGATGGACTTGTGCTTTTTCTCGGTGGCCAAGACCACGCCATTCACGGCCTTAATGCCTACCGAGGCTGCCCCGGAGGCCACGGCCGCCAAGGCGTATTCAATCTGCACCAATTTGCCCGACGGACTAAAACACAAGGGCATATTAATTGAGCCATTGAAGCCAAGACCCATGGAGTGTGTCCCATGGAAGAGGTCCCATGGAGGAGGACCCATGGAGGGCTGAAGGGTTACGTGCGTGGGGCTGCTCAATGGGCTCCGCTCTGACTTACCTGAAGGTGGTGAGCGAGAACGAGTAGCGCTCGGAAGCCATGATGGAACGACGTGGGTTGCAGGTGGATTGCGAGACGGAGCAGGTCTAGCTAGTGTTGCCAGTGGGGTGGAATCGGGTGGAATCGGGGGTGGTCGGAAATCCGGGATTGGACTTCTCGCTTTATTAGCCTCGTCTGTTCAGCAGTTCTGCCCTTCTTCGGCTGAAAGAGATCAAGAGAATGAATCGGCAAAAGGAAAAGCCACACACAGGGTGACTGGTTAATGGACCTGAGTGACGGCCAGGACCATCAGGTATTTGATCTATTGGATAAAAAGGAAGGAAAAATAGAATACTTCAACTGCATGAATATATTGAAATTAGTACCGTTCATGTAGCTATCAAATTTCTGCTGGATGACTCTGATGGAGCGGGTGGGTATGGTTGAAAGGGGGCCTCGAGTTTCACGCTGAGAGGTTGCGTCAGTTCCCAAACTACTAAATTCCGTCCGATTCAGGCCAAGGTTCACGTTTGTTTTGATTGTCATTATTTAGCCCACAAATCCATTGAGCATGTTCGCGGTCAACCCGCTCCGTCCAGGCTGGCTGACATGGTCCGAGAGTTCCGCCCGGTTCACGCGTGTCATCCTCGGGCCAAACCAAGTTCGCCATTCCAAGGTCGCCAAACGGAGGAAGGTGGGTAATGGATGCGATGGATGGATGGATTGACACTCGGGTTCATGAAGGAGGAGAACTGAATAAAGGCACTCACTTCATTTTAGGATACGCAAAGAAATTTGGCCCCTCATCTCAAAGCTTCCCACGGCAAACGGACTAACACACAGTTGGCCCTGAGTTACTTTGATGACCACTACGGCAAGATCTACGGCTCGCTCTGGCCCTCCTTACGCCTGGGACTACTCTCACGTACCAAAAATGCGGCTTTGGTCAATAATTTCAACGTAGCCCCGCAAGTCAAAGATCAGTTGTCGGCCTTGGGCGCATCGAGTCTTCGCTCTTACTTACCCGGTCAATGCCCGGTTCGATTACCACCCACCCCGCGTCGTGCCACGCCTGCCCAACCGCCACCCGACCGTCCCACGATCTCAGACCCCCATGTCGAGCCTGAGGAATCGCGTGAACCCGAATTGCTCCCGTCCATGCCCCTCGATCCGGACGTACTGTACGGTCGAGTGATTCAACCTCAGTCTCAGTCATGGGCGGGCCACCAGACCCTCCACCAGGATGATTACGTCCCGCCCACGCAACTCCAAGGATTAGACGCCGAGTTAGAGGCCGAATTTGTGGACTCTCAACATTACGATAGTTACCTGTCCGTGGGATCCGTTCAAATCGAGATTCGAGCTGAACCGGGTCCGTACTTCCCGCCTCATTTGGACGCTTATCTCTTCCCTTACTCCAGTTTTGAGGCCTTCCCGGCGCCCAAACGTACGCTAGCCGATACCTTTAACTATTTTTGCCTGGATGCGGCCTCTCTGTTACCCGTGGTGGCCATGGGTTTGGCATCCGGTGATCGTGTGTTGGATATGTGCGCGGCTCCGGGCGGTAAATCCTTGGCCATGTTACAAACGCTCTTGCCGTCTGAACTGATGTGTAATGACGAGAATGCCATGCGTTTGAGGCGAGTTTCACACGTCATGGACATGTATCTGAAGGGCGTGAAGGAAATGGCCGGCGTGGTGAGCTACAAGCGCCTAGATGGGTCGCTTATGCACTCCATGTATTCGAATTACTTTGATAAGGTGAGACGGCATCCAGTTTCTATGGTGGGTCCAAATCGTAATCGAGCCCTTTGAACGCTCCAGGTCTTGTGCGATGTGCCCTGCTTGACGGATCGGGTGACTGCGAGGGACGATCACAATAACTTGTTCTCGGCTTCGAACAAACATCACCGACTCAATCTTCCCATCACCCAAGCTGGGCTGCTCGTGTAAGTACGCGGTTGGTTTTTTGTGGCTCCATGCCAGTTTCAAGATTGGTGTTACTTGACGTGTTTAGGTCCGCGTTGAAATGTGTGAAACCCGGAGGCAGCGTGGTGTACTCCACCTGCACCTTAAGTCCCATTCAGAATGACGGCGTGGTATTTACGGCACTCAAAACAATTTGGGAGACGACCGACATTGAATGCTACGTTAGGTGAGTTTCCTAAAAGTACTTTTATGAACTTGGACGTGCTTTTACGCTCTCATAAATGAGACCATGGATGCTTGGCTTGAGTCATCAACCACTGGAATTTGGACGGGGATGATAAGGTTGATAATGAATATTTTCGGGATTAGGAATCGTGATAATCAACGACCAGAAAAAGGCTAGCTATATGGGCAGGACACATTTTGTGTTTTGGTTGTGTACTGCCCTTTGCTAAGACCTTACTGACTTTTGTTCCAATGGTTCGATGGAGTTGAAAATTAAAATACTTAGGTCATTGAAGCGACCTGGCCGTCAGTCATTTCAGGGGAAACGTTGATGCTTCTCAAATGATTCTCGGCCCTAGTAGCATCTTCATCCATATACCAGTGGTTCATGTCTGAGTTCAGGGTTTTATGGTTTTGTTGCCACTTATCCAATCATTTCAGTGACATGTCGGATTTATTCAGACCGTTTCACGATCTGATGCGGTTCCATGGGGATGGTCGCGGGGCCAAATATGGACAATTGGTTTTGCCTGATATCACGCGCAATTTTGGCCCCATGTACTTGGCCCGCATCGTGCGCACTCGGTGAAATATTTGAAACGTTAATGAAATGGAATTTTACTGAAAACAAGACGTCAAGAAAATAAAACCGTGTTCAAGGTTCTTTTCAATTAGGCGGGCATGAAGTACTCTTTGAGTTTCGCCAGGGCCCGACCTCGATGCGAGATCTCGTGCTTATCAGATGCTGCCATTTGGGCGAAAGTGAGGTCAAATCCATCGGGCTGAAAAATAGGATCCCATCCGAAGTCCCGAGATCCACGGGGGGGCACAATTTGGCCGTGGGTTCGCCCTTCAAACACACGCGGAACCTGGTCAGCTTGATCGGCGTAACCGAACATGCATTGGGCGTAGGCGGTCTTGTCCGAGAAATCGGCCAAGAGTCGGGGCAAGCCCTCCGGACCCAACGCTGCCAGGTACCATTTGATGTAGGGTCCAGGGAGCCCGCCATGGGCGTTGAAGCAGAGACAAGTGTCTTCCACGATGACCGGACCTTGGACAATCTGAAAAGCGGCTCGCGTTTTCTCCTGACACACCTGGAGAGGCGTGCCTTGAT
Source organism: Tigriopus californicus (assembly GCF_007210705.1). Lineage (NCBI taxonomy): Eukaryota > Metazoa > Arthropoda > Copepoda > Harpacticoida > Harpacticidae > Tigriopus > Tigriopus californicus. Next base: position 7,715,140 of record NC_081444.1, read on the forward strand.
ATTCGGGCAAATCGATCTTTTGCGACACGATTTGATGAGAGAAACTTGGTCCCAAGATGGCCGTGAACTCCTCCAATTTCTTGGCATTGCCCGTCACGAAGGTCAATGTGGGACGGGACATATTTCGGGGGGGTGTTTCGGCAACAGAGTAACCCAAAGTCTTCACGAGCCGCCTACAATATCTGTCTTTCATTAGGTGAAGTCCATAGTATTTCTATATATATACAATATAAAAGGCAAGAGGATTGAAGTACCTTTATTTTTACCTTCAGGCGTTTTTACTAGTACACCGGTAAGTGTCAGCGAGGGCTTAAGACCGAATCGAAGATTAGAACCAAGAGTAAGAGTTTTCCAAACGATTCTTTTTGCTTTGTTTTGACCATGCCAGCCAGCAGAAGCAAGGATGGCGTGAAAGATAAGCCGGAGGATGACCATATCAATTTAGTCCCAGAAGAACTTAAGCCGACAACACGTCGTGAAAAAATGCAAAATCGGATGAATTGGCGCAGATTTGATTTTGATATCATTGATATATGATCCCTGAAGGCCCTCAAATGTCATCAAACTAAAGTGAAGTATTGTCCTACTTTCTATGAAATGTCAAGTATTGGACACGCTGGACCGATGTCAACATTGGCATCTCAATAGTTGTTGTTCTGCTGGTGTTGTAGAGTTTCAAGGCTCTGACATTGTTTTTACAGACAAGTGATTCGGAGGTTGAGTGAGCAATTGTGACGGTTTGTGTTTCTGATGGAAAAAAGACAAGTAAAAAGTAGCACCAAACATCCCAGGTCCATTTGTTTACAAGCAACCTTGATCATGTTCTTGAACTTTGGTAAGGTTAACCCCAAGCAGATGAGTCAGCAACAGAATAGTAGCAATAGTAGACAATGCAACTATGTCTAGCACATGATGTGCTCAAATATAACAATGGACATTCATTCTATTTAGTGCACCATTAAGATTTGCCTTTGCTGCATAGAGGATTGCTACATGTCAGACAGACCATTCAACAATCTGTTTTTCCCAGTACTTAAGATAAACCTTGACTGAACATTCAAGAATGATAGATATCACACACAAAAGAAGCCCAACTGAAATACTCAAAAGTTTTCTGTCCTAGACAAAAACAATGCTTAGTTTGGCTGAGTAGCGATCATCACACAAACCCACATCTTGCCCCGTCATTCATCAACCATCATACTTGTTGAGCAAATGACAGGCCGGATTGGGGTTGTCTGTCTCTCAATAAATATCCTGCTGCTAAATGGCTTGGTTGAGTTGGAAAATCAAATTTAGCCCAAATCGGTTTACTTCGCTGCAATAGGGAAATATTAACACAACCTCGAAATGGAATGTCCGTTATAAAAAAAAGGATAGCTTTTCAGGCCTTTCAAGCTTGGCAAGTGGGATCCAGACCGACATGTTGTTAGGGTTGAACGGGTTGAACCCAGCCTCCTTGTCTCATCTCAAGGCTTGATGGATCACCCACCCTGGCCGTTGTTCGCCTTGGCCGGCGCCGCGGCCTTGGCTCTGGGCACGTGTTATGTGGCCTTCGGGCCCTCGACCGCATCCAAGCGGCCTCGCCGACCCCACGACCCACCGGGTCTGAGTAACTCCGGACAAAGTTGCTTCGTCAATGCCATTCTCCAAGCCTTGGCCTCATGTGGCACGTTCATCCAATGGCTGGAAACGCGGATTCAGGATCATTGCCCGCAAGATCAGTCGGTCCGGGAGCAACTCGGGCACACCTTGGCCATTTTGAACAATCGCGGTCAAATAGGGCGGGTCCAAGTTTGGTCCGCCGAACCGCTCATGACGGCCATCAGGTGAGTGGGATATCAGTTTGTTTGCCCTGGATTGCCATACCCCGGTTGACGGTTGACGGCTGACGGTTGATCCGTTCCTTACCTGGTCTTTTAGAATGCACGGCTGGGTGATTGATACCCAAGAGCAAGATGCTCATGAGATGTTGCACATTTTACTCACTTCGCTGGAAGAAGAGCTTCTTCGTCTAGAAATGGCCCGCACTAACACCGCTGGCATCGGTGATATCGTGGAGGCGACCTTGCCCGAATCCAACCCCGTGTCTCAGCCCGATTTTCAACCCGGTCATCGGCGACGATCTTCGGGCGTGTTTCTGAAATCCGGCGAGGAGATTACCTTGCCCCATGTCGAGGGTCAAACTAATACGCTCAAACGACGCAAAACCAGTACACCTTTTAATGGGACACTCACCAATAAAGTGACCTTTACCGATGGCCGCTCCAAGTCACCTGTTTCTTCCTTAGGCTTTAACAATATAACGCTCTGTCTACCCAAAAGCGGTCACATCTTGAATGGAGTCGTATCTCTGGAGACCTTACTTCAAATGTATATTTCTCGTGAGACCGTGGAGGGTGCCACCTCTCAATCCGGGCACAAAACCAATCCGGCTCTCGCCAAGCAATTAGCTTTCGGCAAATTACCCCCTTGCTTGTGTTTGCACATTCAACGCACGGCGTTTTCTGCCAATACGCCCAGTAAACGGTGGGAACATGTCGCTTTCCCGGAGCTCCTCGATATGAAACGATACGTCTATTTGAGTCAGATGAAGAAAGATCAAGCCTTGAAGAAGTCAGTCTCAAACCAGGAAGTGATGTCGCTCCTCAGTGATATGAGTTCGAGCAGCTCGCCCAGTGATTTATATCTCCTTCGATCGGTGGTGGTGCATCTAGGTCAGGTCTCTTCAGGCCACTATGTGACCTACCGTCGAGGCCCATTGAATACTCCGTCAGGCTCCAAATGGTTTTGCATCTCAGATGCTAGCGTTGAGCCGGTGCCTTTGTCCACCGTTTTGAAAGCGAATGCCTTCATGCTGTTCTATGAAAAACTTCAACCCACCGCCATCACCCCAACCACTTATTTCTGTTAATTCTGTTGGCCTTTCTTGATATGTTATGAAGCGGATAAGCACAGGGAACACAAGGAAAAGTGACTGTATTAAAAAGCAATATCAGAAGTTACGAAGTTGCTCGCAATTTTTCTCGATGGCCTTTCAAACATTTGATCGAGCAAAATTTGTAAGCCTCGTATTCGAACGGGACTTTCCCGGTGATATCTTTCCCACATAGATAGCACCGCAACAGAACGGGTCGATTTTCACCGGCTTCTTCTCGAGCTTGCAAGAGTCTCCTTTCAGCGGCCAGGGCGCGTTTTTCACGGTCACTCAAATCTAAGAACCGTTGGCGCTCTGCTTCTTCCATCTTCTTCTGTTTGTCAATTTCCTTCATAGCCTTCTCCTTCTCTTTCTTAGCTTGCCGTTTGGCCTTCAACTTTTCTTTTTGACGCTGTTCAGCCTCCTCGCTCAAAGGGGGAGGAATTCCGCTCTCTGCATAATTGAACTTATTCGGATTGAGCTTCATAAATTGGATGAACACATTTCGAGACTCCTTATCGCCACAATATGAATAGGGAACCTTTTTGGCTTTGTCTTTCATGCATGGGTCCGCCCCATATTCCATCAGCTTTTTGATAACCGGCTTCTTGCCAGCACATGAGGCCAAATGTAACGAGGTTTGCCGGCTGGCTCCAAAGGGTTTGTTAAGGAGCAATGTCACATCATGTTCATTGTCCAAAACCTCCTGCAACATCAGGGCGTTACCGGTTTTGCACGCAGTAATAAGTCGCGTTTCTATCTGGTTGGTGGAATCCGTGACTGGCTCGATTATCACATCTTGCCTCACGTCCAGTATCACAGAAGGTGAGGGTTTGGGAGTCTTCTTCTTTCGTCGGGTCTTTTTGAGCGGGGTATGAGAGAATTCGACCAGAGCACTCTCTCCCTCAGGATGGTCTTGATACCCAATCTCTTCTGAGGAACTGACCTCCTCCGCTAACTCCAAGATTCTGTCGGGCAAGGTTCGCTCCTTTATCTCTCTCGACTTGGACCGGTGAATGGCTAGATTCTTGCCCTTGGATTTTTTCTTTCGATTTTCCCGAACCACCTTAGGTTTAGGCGGATCTTGGGTCAAAGTGACGGCAAATTCTTCATAATTACCCAGGCATTGGATGGTACTCAAGACTTCATGGACTCGTTTGACCTCCTTGAAAGTGGCTCGATTCGTGGCAAACGGAATGCTACGGAGCCGAGGATCCCTTCGGTCTAATGGAGGATCCTTACCTCCAAATAGAACTCGTCGATTACCACTTGGAGCTCGGAAAAATATGAGATGGCAAGTTTTGAGCTCTTCTTGCCAAACTGATCCTACAATGTCCTGCACATGTTGCACTAAGGCCGCTTCATTGTAGCGTCGCAAACTCGCACCCGCCGATTTAGGATGACTACCTCCGCTTTTATTATCGGCCTGCCCTTGGGATCCTCCTTGTTTGGCACGAACCGTGTAACAATGAAAAGTCTTATGTACCACCACGTGGGCTCCGTCAAACACGGCCCCGGCGAAATGCCCACCTCCGAGCATAAACACGGCCCACTTGAGATGGCTTCGAACTCGAGAGATTCGAGAGAGCACATCTTCTTCGGGCAGTTCACTCTGATCCTCTTTGTTCTCGAAAACAATACATTTCAAGATGGAAAAGAGACGATCGGTCTCGTCCCGGAAGAAGATTCTGGGATGTCGACGTTGACGCACCTCATTCTCATCCCACTCTTCATCATCAACATCCTTCGGATCTTTTAGACCGTCATGGTCGGAGTCTTCTTCCGTCGAGACCTTATCCGCTTCACTGTCATCATTCTCGTCTTCGTCTTGACTACTTTCAGATCCGGATAAACTGAGAGTGTCCAACTGGTCGAGAATCAAGTTTTCAAATTGATCTTCCGTCAAAGTAGGTGAACTGATGAGACTACACTTGAGATTGTATCGATGCCAATCGAGTTTAAAGTGCTGGCGTTGTTCGTCCTGGGTCTGAAACTTGACCTGACACGTGGAACAAGATTTGGCGTCAGGAATGAGACTGGGCCGAGGTTCGAGGTTGCGATTCGTATCTTCGATGGCCAACCCCGGGTCCGAGCCCGTATTCTCATCTAACCCAAACACTTTGGGAGCGCTCTTGATCCCTTGAAAGACGCCTTGGAGGATAGCATGCTCATCGTAGAAGTGGAGACAGGTGTCTTCCTCGCGTTTGTTTCGCCGTCGGGGCTTGATGGCAGGGGCCATGGGATTAGAGTTCTGAATCAAAGAATCCTCCTCGGGGGACTGGTTAGCCATTGAGGTTGGAACCCGCTCCATGGTTTGGATTCGACGATTACACTCCATGATGTAATCGTTGAAATTTTCGGACTCGCTGAATAACAAATCAAAACGAAGGTAACAAGAAGTCAAAGCAGGCTTGCCATTGCTTGGGAGAAGAATAAGCCAACTTCGGGATGAATCTCATTAGCGTATGTCGAATCCAAGTTCATATCTGAACGATAAGGATCTTATGAAAGTCTGGTCGACCTATCGAGTGAGGATTGGAAACGATAACTTATCACCTTTTTTTATGTTTGGCTAATTGTACGGATATTGGCCATGGAACTGTCCCAAACGATATGGGGAGTGGCATGAAAATGTGTTATAAGATACATCACGGCGCTTCATAACAGTCTCTAAGGGGGTTCGAAAGATCCTGAAAGACGTATTAAAGCATTTGCAAAGGCCTCAGTCTTCAAGGTAGTTACGGGATCAAATCAAATTATAAATTCAAGCTTGCCAGAAAACGTGGAAAGTGAAAGCATCCGCCTATTCCATTGTAACGCTAAAAGTTAATTTTGAGCAACAAGCAGGCCTGGTTTGAACGAAGAAAAATCAGGGTTACTTTTTGTGACTAACTAACGGGTTTCGGACATTCCACCAGTGATTTCTTAAGGCTAAAGCGGCTAAAGACTTAAGCCACTGAAAATACGAGTTGGTAGCCCTAGTCGCAACCTCCCGTGATAATTAATCTGATCCCGATCAGTACTTAAAGCCATCTTGTTCGTTCATTTTGGCATTAACCTCTCAAGCGCAGCCAAGCTATTTTTGACGTTGACAACTTCCTAGCCAGCTGACTCTTGGTAGTTGGTACACATGGACGTGAATACGCAGCATGACTAAAATGTAGTGCCGTTTATTCTGTGTGTAGCGCTGTGTTACGATCGGTGTGAGCAATACAGTAAAAATCGGATGTAAGAGCAGCTTTGGGGCCGTGAACTTCTGCTCTTATATCCGATGTGCTCTTATATCCGATGTACAGCTCCTCGGCTCCAGAGGCAAAACTGATGACAGAAAACATATTTTTAAGTTATAATTTGATGTAGTTTTACGGTCCAAACAAAAAGCAGCCATAAAAATCAAGAAAAATGAAACAAAATGCAAGGAGGGCAGTGTGTTGGCTGTATGTTTACGCACCAAATACGTGGTTAATTTGTCACAGAATTACATACTGGCTATGAAGTTTAAAAAAAACAAAGAGCTTTCCAAAGGAGGCACGTTTGACTCCTAACTTTGTGGCAGCTTCGATCAGGCTTATCTTGGACAGCTTGCCAAAATCGGCAAGGAGCTTTTGCTTCTTGATGCAAAAAATGGTTCTCTTGGCAGAAGCAATTATGTGTGACTGTTTGTTTTTATGAGAAAGCGGCTTAAAACTTCCATTTATAAAATGGCTTAGCCAGTTTCCATCGAAAACTTCATTGTGGAGCGAGGAAAGACTAGAAAAATATTGTTTGCCGCCTTCAATTCTGCTCTTATATCCGATGTGGCCCAAAATATTTTTGCTCTTGTATCCGATGCTACTTTACTATGTAATTTGATTCGGGGATTCACAATCCTGCTCTTACATCCAATTTTTACTGTATCAACATTTGGCTTGGGCCGAATCTGAAAAGGCTTTGATAGCCTCTGAACGCTGATCCGCTTGGCAACCTTTCGGCGCCACAACTCGATCCTAGTTCAACCTTAACAGGATGAAATTTAAGATTTTATCATGAAATGAGCACACAACTGTGTGGTCCAGCTAACCACTCTAGTCGTGCACATTTTAAACATAAATGATTATGATCAGCTGAACGATTGCCACCACTAAAAGCCGGCACTCGAGTTGTTCACAATGAAGGTGAAGGAAATCATTGTGTATTTAGCCTGAACGACAGACGTATATTTCCACATAGTAATCGACAAACAACGCGTGTTCGCTAGGATAGTGAGAGCGTCCCGCGTTGAATTTAACGTCCCTTCTTGGCCTTGATCTTGCGGAGATAGAACTCGAGCTCCTTGCCTTCCAAGATGTAACCGTCAGCGCGGCCGCATTGACCGGGCCGTGAAGAAATTGAGGCCAACACACGTCCGGACACAAATTGGTCCTCCACTCCTTGTTCGATCTAAAGATATATTGATATTTTGTTCATTATGGAGGAGAACCCCTGCTTCGCACATTCGCTCCATTCTTACCTTGCCGACTTTTTGGCGTTCGGCAAACTTCTTCTGGGTCTTCTTGGACTTGTTTTTCAGAGACACAGCCTCATCGGTCTCGCCACCTCCGCTCTTCTGTCCCTTCTTGTGACCCAAAGGCAAGGCATAGTGAGCCTCGTACCATTGACGGAAGGGGGTGGCATCGATGATGACAATGGCGTTCTTGACCAAGGTCTTGGTTCGCACCAACTCGTTGTTACAGGCGTTGTACACGATATCAATGATCCGGGTCTTGCGAGCGATGGACTCGGAAGCCCACGAGAAGTTGCCGGTGTCCAGACGCAGGGCACGGTACTTCTTATTGCCACCGCGAACGCGCACGGTGTGGATCCGCTGCGGACCCAATTTGGTCATGGCCGCGGGTCGAGCCAACTCGAACTTCCTCTTTCCACGGATGGGGGCGCGTTTGCCCCCAGTGGCGCGGCGCTTATGCCAATGATCACGCGAGATACCCATCGTGCAAGAGACCGCTGCAAAACAGAAGCAACTCCCCAATACATTCTCCGGTCACACATGAGCACCGACAGCCCGCATCCCCGTAGTTCCTCCCACCCTTGAAGTCAAAATCCAGGGTGTGATCAAAGATCATCTAATCTCTAACCAAACTGACGACAGATGGATTCAGCCCCGTCAATCCGTCAATATCTACGCCATCCCCAATCTCAGACTCGGACCCAGTGTGTTGGATCGAGCCATCATGAATCCCACCCTCATTCAGGACTGCATGAAGGTCCCCCAAGGTCCCCCAATGGGTTAGAGATTGAGACACTAAGACAAGTCTGCCGGACTTCATTCAATGGAGGCAGTCTCACTTCAGGGGGAACTTAGAGAAAGTCCCGGGAACCGTGAGGATGGGGCGTGATTTGCTGGCAGACGGGTGAGGAGGCTCTCGTCAGTCGATGTGGGGTGTGGGCCCGTTCGTAGAAGGACTTGCTTTTTTTTAATTTTGCGGATGGACTTACCTTTTCTGTGTGTGATACGCGATCCAGCAGCCGGAAAAAGGAAGATCGAGATTGTTTATCACAGGAAGGCGAGTTCAGACGGGGCCCTGAGAATTTCAGCCCTCTCATCTAGCCCGATCCAAACTTTAGTCCACTAGGTTGAACTATTGGCGGGCAGGCTCAAAAGAGTCTTAACTTTTTTCCATGATGGTCTTAGATCTGACTGGAGGTAAAAATCCGGTGATGCACCCAAAGATAATTCTGCGAAACCCGAAAATTACAACTGAAGGAAGATTTAATCAAAACCGTAAACAAAATACATTTTGATGCTGAATTCAAGCTCAAGCGCATTTAAACAATTTTTGAATGCAAGTCTCTCTTGGTTTAGATGCTCTAGCTCTATAAAGAGAGATCCGAAAAGGTGAGGTTCTATCTGCTGATTAGACGGTCGTTCTCGGGTCACTCACTCTGATTGGGTAAATTCTGTGACCAGGCATAGTTGTCCAAGAATAAGATGCTGGTTACACGAGCTCAGCTACAGCATCATGGGCAAAATTTTACATCAAAATACGTTATGATATTATTAGCACTTCTCATTTTATTTTTGAGCAGAGGCATGATACAAATGACTTTAGTTTTGGATCAGACAGCTGAAACTGAGATAACGTGTAACAAACATTGTTCCCCTAGAAAGGCAACTTTTGAATTGCATGCTTGACAATAGAATAGCTGTATCTTTTCATTAACATATAAGACGGAACTTTGATTTGACAGCTTATGGTGCATCTGCTTTCAGTTTTAGTATGCTAGGGTTAAGGATTAAGATCTTGAAAATGAGTCAACGAATTGTACTCTGCTTAAATGAAATGGACATGGATAAGGACATGAGACAATCCTTATTCGATGATTGAATAATAGGGCCAGCCAAAAGCCATTTTGCAAAGGAAACTTGTACATGCCAGAATTTCCAACAAATTTATTGCATCTCCAAACATTGCAAAGTTCAACATTTTCAGGAATTTCTTACCTAATTTCAGCCATTTTAGCACACATTATCAAAGAAATTCATTTCATGACTTTTTTAAGAATTCAAGTCAATTTTGGGGAAATAATTGTGAGATTGACGTTTTCCTGAGTTTTTTCTAAAATATTTTTGACGTGAAAGTACATAAAATTACAAAATAGGTTGTAGTTATCTCACCAACCACCTGCATATTCATTCCATTCATCCAATCATTTTAAGTAGCTCTGTCTCTCTTTTATCTTTGCATACCTGGAGATACAGTTTGTAAAAGGTTGGGGAACTGTTTTGTTTATGTAATGCATTGCTCCTTTAGAAATCTGACACACCCATTAGGGTACTATTGCATTCATGACGTATGGGGCTGGAAAAGAAATTTTGTACATGTCATGTTGCAAGTAGCTTATTTAGCAATATACCATGCCTCTTCCCCAGGTTTTGGGGAGACTGAATTTTGACTTTACATATTGCTGGATATGGAAGGCAAAAATAGCCCTTAAGAACCCTCCAGAACGGGTTAGGGCCTACATTTTGACAAGTTTATTTGAAATTTTGTGCAAATTCAGGTCACTATTTATAAAACTTTGCTATGAATAAAGACCACATTTATCTGCAAGCTTTACCTATTGATTAGCAGAAGAGGACTACTTCATTCATTCTGTGAAGAGTTATGTGGAGAGGTTTGAAGGGATTACATTGTACATGAATGAAATTAGACGGATACATATTGCAATAAATCGATTCCGAAATATCAGTTTTCAAATCCTAGCATCCCATCCATATTCCACTGGTTCATGACCAGAACTCGAAAAAAACCCAGTTTTTTTGGCTGAAATAAAAATATATGAGTAAAATTTCCATTCTTTAAACTTTAACCAGTTTTTCATTTTCTCGATTTTTCTTTTGACTGTTTTTCTCACTATTTTCACATTTTAGCGCTTTTTGCCTTTTTATTGTCATTTGGATCCATAACTGCTTCCTTCTTAACTTGTTGTTCCTCGTTTGGGACCTCTTTACTTACTTTTGTGGAGCATAATAAGATGAAGGATAAAATTCTCAGCCAGAACCTTTCAGCATTTGTTTTATTTTCGGTTTGGGGTTTCACTGGCTTTACAAGCCGCTGTAAAGAAAGCAATCCCCACTATGATTAGAATGAAACATTATGATTTGTCTTGTTGTTGTCACTTAAACTTTATACAATATTTGGTGTACTAAAGAATTTGAAAATCAAATACAATTCCCTTGTTTCGGTTTGGAAAAGTATGCAATAAAAGTTATTTTGTGAATTAAAGTATTCTCGACAACAAAAACAGTTTTAAACTCTCAATTCATAATGTATCCTAATGTGGGATATTGCCATAAGAAAATGTTAATTCCGTTAATTCCTTGCAAGCTCAATGGATAGCCTAGTAAATATAGTAGGGCGCCTAGGTTTTGTAGTAGAAAAAATGCAGCAAAGGGGCTGAGAGGGCCAAAAAAGATTGCAATAATTCCTTTGTGCAATATTGCCCCCTTGCTTTTGCATATCTACTGCTTTTTTGCATATTGAACATGTTTTTGAGTTTTTGACAACTACTTTTCGTGATTTCTCTCAATCTTAAATCAAATTATTTCGTCTTTAAAATAAATATTTTTCGAGGTCTATTTATGACACAACCCACAACCAAAGGTTTACCTGTCCATTTTGACTTTCCAGTTTGTAGCACATTAATAGGCTACTAACCACTACTTATATGTACTGTATATGGTCGAATTCTCTGTGGTTGTGTAGACTGGCGGCGGTTAAGCCCGTTCTTGACATTGAAAAATATTTTGAGATGCCAATGTCGATGAACTCAATTGTTTTCTCATGGCCCTTCCATTGACAGGGTCGCCAATTTCCCGCCAGTTACAAACCCACAGATCAAAACAAATCTGACCGTTCGTCTGCTTCCTCCCATCCTTGATTAGCGAAGCCATGCCGCGGGTCACGTCCTCTGGTTCGAGTCGAGGCAAGAGAGCCAAACGCCTCTTTTCTGAGGCCGAAGATGAGCCCAGCCCGCCCCCAAAGGAGGTCCATGATACCACACCCGTGGCGTCTTCCTCTATTTCCAAGGGTGTGTTCGCCTTTCCCGGTCCTCAGCGACGTCAACGCCTCCAAGCTGCGACCTCGGGCCAGAAGCAACGGAAACGAGCCCGAAAAGCCACTCCCTCAGCTCAATCTCAGAGTTCCGGGTCGGCGAGCCCGTTCGAACGGTCCTGGACCACGGCTTGGACTCGATTCCAGACCTGGCAGAGCGACATGTTCGCCGATGTGTTGGCCGCTCTTCGCGCTTTCATCCAGGACGCTCATCCCTTGGGTCAGCCATTGAGCTCGACTATGCCCACAGCCGCTTTTTTAACGGGCGTCAACCTACCGGATCACGGGGCGTTGTTTGGGTTACTAGCCCGAGAGATTCGGACCCGAGTGACGCCTCATGTGGCCTCGCTGTCGGCCCAGAAACACGGGGGCGTGAACTTAAAGGCCTTGGTCCAATCCACGGTGGCCAAATTGATGTTGATTGAAGCCTGCGAACGAGACGACGAGGAGTCAGAGATGGAGGTCGGAAGTTCGGGATTGGCCTTGAAAAAGCAAAATCTCATGATGCCTACCTTAAGAACTTGGTATGCCAATCAGTATCCTGTGGGCGAGAGCCGAGTCCCTTTGGTTATCATTTTGGAGGACTTCGAGGCGTTTTCCCCGACCATGTTGCAAGATTTCATGATCAGTTTGTGGTGAGTTGGGTGAGCCCTCCGTTGAAAGTGCCAATCGTTCATCGTAGTTGAATGTCGATGTAAAATGTCTAGCCTTCGAAGTAATGCAATAGGGTTGATTCGAAGTCAGCCCGAAAACTATCCCTGACCTGAAAAGTACATACGGACCAGCACCCTTTGGATGAAACTTTGGGGAGAAAATGGAAGTGATATCAATATTACTCAAACTTGGCTATCGTATTTGGTTATTTCACGTTCTCAGAGAATTTGTCTAGTATGGTTTGAGGGTCAATTGCATTTTTAGTAATGTGCTTTGAACTCAGAAACTGTGCTCATTCAGAGCAAGGTCAAGAAATTGTGGTTGTTTTTCTCCCACCCACCCATCTTTGGCATGTTCTTTCTACCTTAGGTGATACTGATCTTTTTCGAGATTATTTCTTTTTCAAACCAGAAACGTTGGCCCTGATCGGCTCACCTTTGATCGTTTTCCGTTTCAGCGAGTACGCCACGGCCTTGCCTTTGGTTTTTGTGTTTGGGATTGCAACCACCGTGAGCATGATCCATCAACGCTTGCCTTACCATATTTCGCGTCATTTGGCCATTGAGAAATTTTCGGGCCAAAAGTCAACCCAGCTTCTGGGCAAATTGGTGGAAGCACTGTACTCAGATCCACAAGTGGGTTGCAAATTAGGTGGCAAGACGTTGGATCGACTCCTAGAAATGTTTATCATGAACGATTTCTCTGTCAAACGGTTCCTTCTTGGGTTCAAGGTGAGAAGGTTATGGGTCTATTTCTTGGACAAAGTTATTAATGATTAATTCCCATGTTTTTTTATTAGTATTGTATGTTCGAGCACTTCTCTCGCCTTCCTCCTCCAGTCATTGCACTTTGTGGCGGGGACGAGCAAGGTCGAAAAGATCATCTGAACAATCTTAAGTCAGAAGACTTGGATCAAATTCGATATCTAGCCTCTTTCCGAAGATATGTTGAGTCCGATCCTCAGAATCGAGCGCGGCTTCTCACCAATGATGGGCTTTTCCGAGAAGAAGTCATCATGCTCCTAGGGGAAATTGATGGCCACTTCAAACGATTCCAATTGTGCTTGAGGGCTCTTTTTTGGTTGGCCCGCGACCTTCATGGCCGTCCATTTGGGTCGCAAATCTATTCGTTGTATCGTTGTGCTTTTCTCAAACCTGTTTGTCAAACCCACGAATACCGAGATGTCTTTGACATTCTTAAGTTACTAAATCCGTCAGAACTGATGAAGAAGATGGAGGCACACGGCGAGTGTCTAATTGGTAAAGTTCTTTCAAAACATCTTTGAAAACGGTCACCACTTTAAAATTCCTTGCAGATTCGAATGACGAATCCATAGAAAAATCATCTGTTGAGTGTCAGCGAATCATAAGCAAGTTGTCGGCATTTCTTAAGCACGGTGTTCAAAATCCGGAGGGCAGTCCCACAATCCACGATAAACAGAAAGTCACGGAACCTAATGACGAGAAGGACATCGTGGTCAAGAGCCCCAAGATAAAGAAGTTGGATCGGTTTGAGCTTCAAAAGAATCTCTTAAAGCAAACGCAAGAGAAAAGACAACGCACAGTTCCTTTTGATGATCTTCGTCGTGAGGTTCTAGACTACTTCCATAATTTCTTTCGTGCCTTTTCTAACTTGCCCACATCCTTGCCCCTTCATGAAATATTGTTTTTTGACAAAGTCTCTCTTGTTCATCGCCATCTAATGCCTGCACCAAGAGCAGTCATTCAAAGTGCACTAGACGATCCTGGTTTTTATTTAGAGCATCCTGACCTCTTGGTGAACACCAAAGCGGAAATACCCAATTCATACCCAGACTTGAACATCATCTACAAACTCCATTCCGAGTGCGGTCGGTTGATCAACCTGTTTGACTGGCTTCAGGTAGCTAAAACCTTTTTGTCCAAAGATGGATGCAAACTGAATCTGATTTTTGACCATTCTTCTCCTCCAACTAGTCGTGGGTATCCATAGCCGATTGTGACGACGAAGAGAATTGTTCGGATGAAACCATCGATCCCTTGCAACAAGCTAAATTCACACAAGGCGTCTCCTCCCTGCAATTCTTGGGATTTATCAAGCCCTCCAAAAGAAAAACTGACCATGTTGCCCGGCTAACTTGGGGCGGATGCTAGTCAAGTATCCAACTACTTCGTGAAAAACTTTTATCTAATCGATAAAGGACTGATATAATTGGTCAAAGCAGGACAATCTTGGAAATTGGGTATAAACATCTCCCAACTTAAACTTATATGAGGAAAAATAAAAGGGTGAAAATGAAGGTCACTATTGCTTTTGACAACTACGGAAAAAAGTTAATCAAATGTTAATTCCAACTGAATTATCAATCAGTATTTTGATCTTCGAACCAAACTTCAAAATCAATCTATTTTAAAAAGTAGCTGCAAAACATCATTCAAGAAAAGAAAACTGATAAATGGAGCTAATGGCTTTGTTAGTTAAAAATATCGATATTAGAATTTGCTTCGAAGGCGCTCGACGATAGTTGAGTAAATCGAATTTGTTGTAATTTGTTTCAACCGAGTGTTTACGGCACTAAGATTCTTATATTGAGCCTTATCCTGAAAGGTGTAAAGTAAAACTGTCGAAATCTTCAAAGCATGGGAGAATTGATTGAGACATAAGATAGATGAATTTTGTGACTTTTATTTTTTGAGCATTTTTGTTTTTCAAGTGTGAAATTGCACAGCAACTGTTTTGGTCTTACAATAGGTAACAGCTTAAAGATGGTGAGACACAATGGTGTCGGTCTCCAGCACGGTGGTAGGTTGGATGGGATGAGCTCCCAAATGAGTGTAGGTCACGGGCTTACTGCGTTGCTCCACCACGGTCTTGACAATGGGTGCGGGAACCGCCTTCAGAACAGGAACGGGAGCTGGAGCGGGGATGGCTGCCCTCAAAGCGGGGAGGGGAGCGGGGATGGCTGCCCTCACAGCGGGGAGAGGGGCGGCCAAAGGGGCATAGTTGTAATTGTACGGGTAGTTGTTGTACAGGTTGGCGTTGTACAAGTTACCATTGTACAAATTAGCGTTGTATAAGTTGTTATAGTAAGCAGGGGCATATGCGGGAACTCCAGCGGCAGCGTAATAAGGGTTGAGGTTGTAGGGAGCGAGGAATTGGGGGTCAGCCTCGGCTTCGGCCTCAGCCTCGCGACGGAAACGTCCGGGAGCCAAACCGGCATCCTTCAAGGCACGAACGGCGCATCCTCCAGCGGTCACGCAATCTCTAGGGGTGTACACGGGGGTGGGAACAGAAGCCACCACTCGGACGGTGGGCTGAGGGATCACAGCGGGGGCGGGGATGAGAGGGGCCGAACGCACGAAGGGCAGAGGAGACAATGGCAAAGGAGCCAAGGGGCCGTTATAGAAAGAAGGACCAAGGGGAAGAGGGTTTCCCAAGAGAAGTTGTGGGTCGGCTTCAGGCACAGCGGCGCAAAGACCGGAAAGGGCGAGAACTACGACCTAAAGTGGCGAGTAGAATAAGGTTGTTAGAGGAGTGGGACATGGACTTCGAACTCAGGTCCAATGAGAGCTATGCTAAAATAAAATGAGCAAGGAACTTACCACACAATTCATGTTGTTGCTTGGATGCTCAAAATCAGAGTGAGGAATTACTGATCCAACCCCTCCATATATTGGTATCTGAGCGAGAAGCGCCTCGTTCAATTTTGCCCCAATCCCAGGGAGAAGGCGCCGAAGTTTGCCTTAGCCGACCACCTTCCGGGCGTTGAGATCTCACACCCTCGTTCCCAGAAGATTCGTTGGTTCGCGTACGCAAATTGATCGCGTAATCGTATATCCATCATCGCATGACGTCAACATTTTGCCCTCTGGCGTGCCGATTCATCCAAGTAGAATCGCTCAATTTTGATAAGTTCGAAAGTATTCGATGTTTCGATGGCAAATGCTGCTAGTTTAGGCTGTATATGCATAAATATCAGTAACTTGCGAGCGATAATCTATCCGCACAAGAGCGAATGGCGAAGTACCTTTGTTCTATTCCTGTCGTTCAGATTCTATCGAGCTTGAATGACGCTCGAGCAATATACGGGAGAATGGCGGCGATGTTGCCGTCTGACTTTGGTTGTGTAATCGAATCGCCCACCACACCCAGCCAAAAGTGCTCCCCTTCTTAAGAACCACTGAGGGCATTGGCGTAAAGAGCTACCAAATCTGGTTTTGAAGCCGAACAAAGAAAACGGTCAACAATGCGTAACCTTACAAACACACGCCCTCATGAGAGTTGTAGTACATCCTAAGAGAGGGACGAGATGAATTCAGTTTTGCGTAACGTCGTCGGCCAAGTTTTGGGCAAACATAGTTTAATAGAAGTTGGAGCTTGAAAAAGAATCCAAAAAGTTCACTTCCAATCTGTCAACTGATGTTTGTGATCTTTTTATTCAAAATATTAAACAAGCGAACGGACTCTTCCTAACAAACATATTTTTGAATTCTCCTCAGGCCGAAAAGCTTATTCGGAAACCACTATTGATTGCAGACTCGTCAAAAATGCATCACTTAGACGATTTCTATGTTTAGCAAATTTATTGCTTGTCGATAAATACGTAAAACAGATAGGTAAATCGTATAAAAATCCCATTTTGAGAAACAGTTCTCATCCTCCAAGTCTTATGAACATTTTTGCTCCTTTTGCTGTGCCCCTGAAATAATGCCTGCCTTTTATGTATAAACTTTGTAATACGTAGAAATTTGAACCTACAAAAAGACATTCATCCATTTTTCACCAATGTCTGATGTTTTTATTTGTCAAATATGTAGATTAAGACAAGATTATCAATTGTCCATCCCAGATATTCTAGCATGTTAACATTTTTGTACATGTACTTTTATTGCCTATTCCATACATTTCTTTTATATTTTGTTAGGGTAGGTATAAATTTATCTATGTGAGTTTTTGAGCCAGTGTGCGCAATATTTCACTGATTTGAAGCACAATTTGATTATTTTTTATCAATTTCATGTTCATGGGTATTTCATTTATTCATCTGACTTTCAAAATTAATTCAAAAATATTTAGTATATGAACAGGAAACAAGAAAATCACTATTTATTTTAAAAAAAACCACTTGAATATACCATGGGCAATCTTGTTTTATTGCTGCTAGTCTTAACTAACGCCATGGCCTAACTTGGCGGGCAAAGGAAGGCCGTGTTGTTTCCTCTCTTTAGAGTCCCTGGTAGTGCCTAATACGACCCGGCAAAGAGGAAGAAAATATAGAGGTTCCGTGAAGCGTAAATCAACCTCTTACGAAATTCTTAAGGAAGCCATAGAAAACTTAAATTAAAACAGATTTCTTGATTACTATTCCTAATTTCTTTGATTGAAAGCTGCACCTTGGTGTTCTGACAGAATTCAGAAAATTGGAAACAGGATTGTTCCTCTAAATTCTTAAAACGATATTTCAGTAAATTCAGGCTTTTATTTACTGTGCATTGCTTTCGCTATCTATATTTGCTACTTGCAAGCATCTAGTAACAAATGGCTAGGAACAGAAGAACTTAGGAGATTCCCATTGGACACTTACTTTCCTTCATCATTTCCATTGTTTATTTAATTCTGGATTTTTCTTGTCATTTATACACAAAACAAAATTGTTCACTCTTTTGGATTTATGGTTTTGTATTGTATTCAATTTATTTTCTCAGTCGTGCCTAATATTGCAGCAAAGGTTGGTAAATATGCTACGATTATGGAAACAAAGAGTATGGCCAAAGGTATCACGGAGCACGCTGAAGTCGTCTGAGACTGCAAAGAGATGGCTTCTACGGCTTTTTCTAACGCCACGAAGTTATCTTCCATTTGCTTTCTTTCCTCTGACAACTCCATGTACTTCTCCTTATATCTAAGAAGCTGACTCAGTTGAGGAGACGAGGGATCTTCCGACCTCACACTAGCACTCAAAGACTCAGAAAGCCTTTGCCTCAACTCATTCACTTCCTCGATCTTCTCATCGAGTGCACGTTGCAAATCCAAGAGGTCTTCGTGGTAAGCTTCCCGTAAATTGACTGGAGGGAAAGACGAGGAAGGTAATTGATCATCATTTGAGGTCTGAACAGCCGAATCACAACGCTCGATGGCGGCAATCTCGCTTAGGTCATTGTCAACGGAGATGCGAGACAGACTGTCCTCGGCAACAGAGGTACAAGTGGATAGCGAATCTTCGACCAAATCGTCTTCGGTGCTACCGTTATTGAGCCGACCATTCAACAACGGCCGCAAATCCCGTTCTTGGTCATCCGAAACATTATTCTCAGTACAGTCCTTGGGCTCAGAATGGATTTCGATTGTAGTATTCGGGTCAAATTTCTCGAATTTTTGGGAGGGCGGGTCCGAGAGTAATGGGTCAGGATCCTTCCCCGCCACATTTTCGGACGGTTCTTCAACGGACATATCTGACTTGATGGCGGCCGTATCTGGGGCCTCAATTGTGGGAGGTTTGGGCACTTCAGCCTTTAAGGCATCATATTCGGTCTTAAGCTCGGATAAAAGAATGGCCAGCTCTTTGTTTTCGTCCATAGTCCTTTGATAGAGGTCTCGAAACATGGCGAACTCATCTTCCACCGCACTAAGTTGAGATTGGAGTTCATGTGTGGCCTTGGTGGCTTTCACTTTCTCTTCCATCATGTTCTTGAGGCTGGTTTTAGCTACCTCCTGATATTGCTCTTTCTCTGCAATGAGACGAGCCGCTTCTTCGCGAGCTTTATCTTCAGTCATTGACTTCTCATACACGGTCAGGTGGCTTTCCAAGATTTCCACTCGAGTCAGTAAGCGGTCCTCGTCGATGAGCGACTTCCAGGCGTCTTGCGTGGCTAAGCCGGTCTGGTTGACAATGCGCTGAAGGACGGCTAATTTGGTTTCTAACAACTGCTCACGAGTGAGTGCTTCTTGGATGTATTGGTTGAGTTGATGGAGATCTTCGGGGGGCAAAATGGTGCCCGAATCCGCGTTCATTATTGTGGGACTAGCCTTGGCTTCTTTTCCATCCGGGAGGTAGAGTTTCAACGTGGCAATGATGCACCCATGCGTCACTTTCCGCGAGTTCTCCATGACATCCACGCCAAATTGAAGAATGTCACCCGAACATACTTCACGGGGTAAGGACTCCTCCGAGCCTTTGCTAAGTCGCTGATTGTTGACGAAGGTGCCGTTACTGCTCTTCGTGTCCTGGAGGAAGAACTTGCCATTCTCGTACCAGATGAGGGCGTGATTGCGAGACAGAACCTTACAATCGAATATGGCATTATGGGAGGCGGGGCGAGCCCGAGCCACCGAACGGCCCACTTTGACGGCTTGATCTAGGGTGAGCAGACGATCCTCAAAGGGGTGCGAGTTGGGTCGACACAATAGAGAGGCTTTAGGATAAGGATCCGGGCCCTCGTCGCCGGAAGTAGACTCTCCGGTGACCACAGGCGTCGCCACCATGGCGGCCGAGGTATGGGCGGATGGGCCCGGTGCAATCAGGATGAATGTGACGCGGTCGCGCGACCGAAATAATCAAAACCAATGGAATGCGGTTCGACTACTCGACCGAATCCGAGTGCGAGCTCGTTCGGGAGGCGGTCATTCCCATGCCGTTGGGCCCGAGCCAATGCCAGTAGGAGACTAACCCTTCAAGTGGGCAATGCCATTTATCTCTCGGATGGGTTCAATTGGTCCCAAGGATTGTGGGGCAAAATGAACACGAACCCGTTAATCTTGATCTCCCTGGCCAAACTATCCAATCGACTCATGGCAATGCGCCCAGGGGACAGGAGTGAAACCACAAAAAAACACACCACGACCTGAAACAGGTCCTAGACCAGCTAACCGGCCATGGACCGGGATCCAACGATCTAGACACAGGCCAGCCCCAACCCTTCAAGCCCCTCGTTCGTAGAGGTGGGGGGCACCCTGTAAATCAATGGAACCAGCCGGAGAATTTTCGGGACGACCGTCCAGGACGGGGCAAATGTCCTACAAGACAGACACAAAATGATGATGACGAATACAGTGAGTATGCGTCTTCCGTGGTCTCACGGCACGTAACATACAGGCCAATTCAAAGGCCAATCCCAGTCCGCCCCTTCCTTCCTCGGCACCAGCAGCACTTCCAGTCTAGGGCTAGACCTGTAGGACAAGTCAGTCCGTTTTCAGTCCGAATGTGAGTCGGAGGCCAACACCGCTGAGGCCATCCAACACTGCTCATCCATCCATGATCCGTCTATCCGTGTGTCCATCCTCCAAAGAGAGCTAGTCACAGACTACGAAATGACTTGACTTCAGTTACCGCAAGAAAAAAGGCGGATATTTGCGAGATCAGCTGGTAGTTAAATTTGGTGTTTAGTGACTCTCTTGCTTTCATTCGCCAGTGTGGCCAAATCTTGTGCCAACTTGCAACTGACTCTGTTACAAGAGCATCCCGCGTTGCCTGTCATTTCCCCAGATTTCTACAGAATACTATTAGCCCCTGCAATTGTGGACCAAACTCTCAGCTGATGTGTGAAAAAATCTAGAATTTCTGAAGACTGTCGAAAGGTTGCGTCTTGTAGTGCTGGGGCGAGGCCAGCCAAAGACTTGAGTCCGGCAGAGGACTTGAGTCTTTTACTAGAATCAGGTCAAGCAAAAAGACTCATTTTGCGAAATTTAAGGAAAGAATCAATGTTTTTTTTACCACTCCGGACTTGAATCCTTTCTAAAAGACTCAATTCAGGCCAATTCCTCCAAAATTGAGTAAAAGCCTCGACACACTCAAGCACTTGTTGAAGCAAACAGTATTTTGACATTGAGCTAAGTATCAGAACTGCAACGAAAAGTCACATTTTCTCCCTTCACAAAATGCCCATGATCAGGTTAACAAACTGCATTTTCCCCTTTACTTCACATATCTTTCAATAGGGCTTGAGCATTTGCAGCATTACAGGGGCATACATGAGATCATGGAGAAATGATTCCTAATTTGCCAATCCTTGGTATGCACTGTCATAAGAGCTATTGAGGCATAACTTCTTTCTGAACACTCCAACTTCGAAGTTTTGGAGGAAGTTCTCTCACTTCAGACCGGGTCAATTCAAAAAGCATCCTTGAAAAACTTGGCCGAGTTTGCCCCAGAAAGACAGCTGTTACAACTCTGTGGTCACCTAGAATTTTTTCTGGGTACCAAACAGCTGACACAAAGTTCTTTTCCACCCTTTTGAGGTCGGACCAATGCGACATCTAGCCAGATTGATCTGTGGAGCCACTTAGCTCCCAGGTCAGCAGCAATGGAAGCCCGACAAGAAAGAGACCGAATAAAGGGAGAGCCGGCCGGGCCGAAGTCCTAATCAGTCCTCTCACCATCTTCAACGTCAACCCAACGGCGGGCATCTTCCTTTTTCGGGAGACGCCTATATGCTGTTGTTCTATTACCCTAGAGGCGGGAGTCAGAGAAGGAGGAAAGGAGAAGAAAGACCGCGGGTGCACAAGCAGAATGACCGACAAATAGAGAGAGAGACGGAGAAAGAGTCTCAGGAAGGCTGGAGAACTCGCAAAAAAAGATGGAACATTCTTGGATATTTGGAATGAAGCCCGGTCAATTTGTTGTTGTGTTTGTTGTCGTCGTCTTTGCCTGGCGCAGTGGAGTCTGCTAAGTCAGAGTGGCGGGAAAAGGGGCAAGAAGGATCCGTTCATTCAAGTGACATTAATCCCAGTTTATTGGATACGATAAAAAACGAAGAATTGGCCTGCATTCCTGTCTCAGAGGAGTTATTGCTAAGTGACACTATTTTTTTGAATCACGTGTCTTAAAGTTGGCTCCACATAACTGGAGAAAAATTCTTCCTTGGGAACTTCCTTCTGACAAAAACGAAAACTTTGGCCAGGGAAGGTTGTTCGATCGCTTTAAAAGACCAGCAAGTTAGGTTGGCAATGATGACTGTATACACGGACGTCTAGAAATATGGACTGCGAACGAGATTCCCGGCAAATCGGCCTGCTCTTGGTCATAGACACTCGAGCCACTTTTCAAATTAAAGATAAAATAAGAAACGTAGATCTCTTCAATTAACGGTAGGTCAATTTTATATCATTTACATGCAAAGTCCATCGTTTCAAAGTTATGTTGTCAAAAGCTTATGTAGCTAACCAAAGAGCAGGCCGAAAAGTCAAATTTTATGTAGTGTTTACTACATAACCTATTTGGAATAAGAATGAGCGGTTTTGGAGATAGGATATTTTTGCTTCCGTTTGCAGTCCATATCTCTAGAAGTCCGTGCTGTGTATTACTGATGCGCTTGTTTGTTTGCTTTGAAATTTGAATGTAATTGCTTGTTTGCAAATATTAGATCCATATTCAAGTAAGTTCAGTGTTGCTAAACCGACCTGACTTTAAAAGCAAACTAGTTATGCTGATATTTTATAATTTTGAAGTCCTTCAGTCATTACAAACTATTTAGTTGCATTCCAAAATTGGGGTTTGAGTCTCAAAAAACTTATGAAAAGGTGAAGCAAGAACAAAGAGCTATTTTCGATCTTTGACTCATTCAAAAGAGTACAGGACATACTCTTATGGCAAGGATACTTTTGGGGTGGCCCAGAAATTCTAAACACTCACATTTTTCTTAGGTCTGTGTGCTCCATCAGATTGGTCAGTTCTCATGCATTATTGTGAGAATCTTGCACATCTACTTGAAGAGAGCAATTCAGAAAA
This sequence comes from Tigriopus californicus, assembly GCF_007210705.1. Lineage (NCBI taxonomy): Eukaryota > Metazoa > Arthropoda > Copepoda > Harpacticoida > Harpacticidae > Tigriopus > Tigriopus californicus. The sequence continues at coordinate 7,738,004 of NC_081444.1, forward strand.
GAATGAATCAAATATAAATGTATTAATCTATTAGTTATGAAACAACCTCTTTTTCCTTCTTTCCGTTTCGTTTTGATGGTAAGAAGAGTGACTGCCAATCTTTAAACTAAAAAAAATGATGCATGAAATCAATAATAATATTATGCAAGAGATCTTATTCTGTGATTCTTGTATTTTGTCCTTAATTTTTTAGGCAACTCTTATCTACTTTGGTAGTTCAATTTTGGGACACCCTTGAATTTCAACACATCTTTCAAAAAGGTATTTACATTAGGGAGTGCATGACCCTTAACAAGCTTAATGCTCTTGGAGTGTTTGAGAGATGAAATTGAGCATGAAATTGATTTTTTTTTTGGTTTGGTTATTATCACGGGCTTTTCTAACCGCTACAGGAATGTAATCCCCAGTACTACTAAATGAAAGATTATAATTCGTCTATTTATTACCTTCAATTTTTATATGATATTTGGTCTACCAACGAATTTGAGTTGGCAGACCGAGCTAATCCTTGAGATGTAGGTTGATCTGGAATGCTATCTAAAAATCGTCCAAGTCTGACTTGAAAGATGCCTACCGGATCAACAAGGCCTACGTATTCCCTACGAATATCAGAGGGAAGCAAATTAAACAATGAAGGACCCGAGAAAGAAGAGATGTGATTCATTGTTCGAACTAGCCTGGATTCTCGAAGACTTGAAGGTGCTCTCAAAACGCCACATTAAGCCTCTACGGTCACTAGAATTGACCCTAAACCTCTGGGTTGGGACAAAGCTCATGGATACTTTTGAAAACGTACAATATCAGATACCTTTCGTACCTTCTCTGAGTATTAAACCCCACCGTTCTAACCTTTCCCAATACGAGAGCTCTCTCATTTCCTGGTGATGTTCCTAGTGAAACATCTTTGGACTTCTTGACCTTTTGCAAACCTGCTGAACTCATTGGAGCCCAAATGGGTGAGGCGTATTCAAGAGTGTGGCTGGACAATCGACTTGTACAGAGTTAGCATCGTGATGCTATCTCTGGACTTAAACGTGCGATATATCCAACCACACATTTGAAAAGCCTTACCACCTTCAGCTGGATATGCTCATCGAACTTTCCATTATTTTGGAAGACTACACCTAGATCTTTCATAGATGAGACCTGCTCAATATCTTTACCTCCATTTCTACGAGTGGAGTATTTAAAGGAGTTGACCCAAATGTCATTGAGCGGAATTTCATTCCGTTCAGGCCATATTACTCTCAGTTACCCAAGAGTAGATTCGATTTAAGTCCTTTGCAAGGCTACTGGAATCTTGGCCATTCCTACCAGAAACTAACTTGTATCGTCAGCATAAGAAGAGAGACTGGCAGTGATTACTAAGCTTTTGAAGCGGGGTAACGAATATTATAAACAAGAGGGGCCCTAACATCGAACCCTGGGGAACACCACCTGACTTGACATCATGTATGTCACTAAGGGGATCCCTCAACCTTAACCAATTGCTTCCTACCAGAAATGAAACTTTTAACCAAATTGAGAACCCTGCTGGATCCCAATTTCATGGAGCCTGTTAACTAAAAGCCCATTATCTACCTTGTCAAAGGCCTTGCAAAGTTGAGATAAACTACATCAACTGATTCATGACTCTCTAGTCCTCAATAACCCGCTCAATATGTTCAATCAGTTGGGTAACCGTGCTAAAATGTGCTCGGAACCCATGCTGGCTAGGAGGAAGGACTTCATGAATATCAAGAAATTCGACAAGTTTGAACTTCATGATCTTCTCAAACACCTTCGCAATATTCGAAGTGAGAGAAAATCGGCCTGTAATTACTGGGGAGCGACTTATCTCCCCTTTAAAAATTGGAACAACTTGAGCTAACTTTAGTGAAGATGGAAACTTGCCCTGATCCAAGATGCAGCGCATCAAGTACGAGAAAACAGGAGCGAGAACCAGTGAGCATCTCATCAGAAACTGAGATGTCACACCATCAGGACCAGGAGAGCTGGAAAGCCTCAAGTCCCTTATGGCCTCTAAAGCATCTTGATCTGTGACTACAAGATCATCTAAACGCTCAGCTTGACTAACCATGTCAATCTCAACAGACTCATCTTCAGAGCAATGAGCTGTTGCTTCCGAACTCAGTGGGGTTGAAAACACACTAGAGAACTGATCTCCGAAGCATGTTATCG
>NC_081444.1:7740235-7740750 GCF_007210705.1 Tigriopus californicus
GAGCACTTGGACAATTTACCAACTTGTTGAAGCAAACAGTACTTTGACATTGAGCTAAATATCAGAACTGCAACGAAAAGTCACATTTTCTCCCTTCACAAAATGCCCATGATCAGGTTAACAAACTGCATTTTCCCCTTAACTTAACATATCTTACAATAGGGCTTGAGCATTTGCAGTATTACCGAGGCATACATGAGATCATGTGGAAATGATTCCTAATTTGCCAATCCTTGGTATGCACTGACATAAGAGCTATTGAGGCATAACTTCTTTCTGAACACTCCAACTTCGAAGTATTGAGGAAGTTCTCTCACTTCAAACCGGGTCAATTCAAAAAGCATCCTTGAAAAACTTGGCCGAGTTTGCCCCTGAAAGACAGCTGTTACAACTCTGTGGTCACCCAAAATTTTTTCTGGGTACCAAACAGCTGACACAAAGTTCTTTTCCACCCTTTTGAGGTCGGACCAATGCGACATCTAGCCAGAATGATCTGTGGAGCCACTTAGCTCCCA
>NC_081444.1:7740786-7740871 GCF_007210705.1 Tigriopus californicus
GCTAAATATCAGAACTGCAACGAAAAGTCACATTTTCTCCCTTCACAAAATGCCCATGATCAGGTTAACAAACTGCATTTTCCCC
>NC_081444.1:7740907-7741258 GCF_007210705.1 Tigriopus californicus
GCGCTAAGTATCAGAACTGCAACGAAAAGTCACATTTTCTCCCTTCACAAAATGCCCATGATCAGGTTAACAAACTGCATTTTCCCCTTTACTTCACATATCTTTCAATAGGGCTTGAGCATTTGCAGCATTACAGGGGCATACATGAGATCATGGAGAAATGATTCCTAATTTGCCAATCCTTGGTATGCACTGTCATAAGAGCTATTGAGGCATAACTTCTTTCTGAACACTCCAACTTCGAAGTTTTGGAGGAAGTTCTCTCACTTCAGACCGGGTCAATTCAAAAAGCATCCTTGAAAAACTTGGCCGAGTTTGCCCCAGAAAGACAGCTGTTACAACTCTGAGCCA
>NC_081444.1:7741294-7741777 GCF_007210705.1 Tigriopus californicus
GTCCATCCTCCAAAGAGAGCTAGTCACAGACTACGAAATGACTTGACTTCAGTTACCGCAAGAAAAAAGGCGGATATTTGCGAGATCAGCTGCTAGTTAAATTTGGTGTTTAGTGACTCTCTTGCTTTCATTCGCCAGTGTGGCCAAATCTTGTGCCAACTTGCAACTGACTCTGTTACAAGAACATCCCGCGTTGCCTGTCATTTCCCCAGATTTCTACAGAATACTATTAGCCCCTGCAATTGTGGACCAAACTCTCAGCTGATGAGTGAAAAAATCTAGAATTTCTGAAGACTGTCGAAAGGTTGCGTCTTGTAGTGCTGGGGCGAGGCCAGCCAAAGACTTGAGTCCGGCAGAGGACTTGAGTCTTTTACTAGAATCAGGTCAAGCAAAGAGACTCATTTTGCAAAATCTAAGGAAAGAATCAATATTTTTTTTACCACTCCGGACTTGAGTCCTTTCTAAAAGACTCAATTCAGGCCA
>NC_081444.1:7745130-7746542 GCF_007210705.1 Tigriopus californicus
AGTGACATTAATCCAGGTCTTATTGGATGCGATAAAAAACGAAGAATTGGCCTGCATTCCTGTCTCAGAGGAGTTATTGCTAAGTGACACTATTTCTTTTGAATCACGTGTCTTAAAGTTGGCTCCACATAACTGGAGAAAAATTCTTCCATGGGAACTTCCTTCTGACAAAAAGGAAAACTTTAGCCACGGAAGGTTGTTCGATCGCTTTAAAAAACCAATTAAGTTAGGTTGGCAATGATGACTGTATACACGGACGTCTAGAAATATGGACTGCGAACGAGATTCCCGGCAAATCGGCCTGCTCTTGGTCATAGACACTCTGAGCCACTTTTCAAATTAAAGCAATAAAATAAGAAACGTAGATCTCTTCAATTAACGGTAGGTCAATTTTATACCATTTACATGCAAAGTCCATCGTTTCAAAGTTATGTTGTCAAAAGCTTATGTAGCTAACCAAGAGCAGGCCGAAAAGTCAAATTTTATGTAGTGTTTACTACATAACCTATTTGGAATAAGATGAGCGGTTTTGGAGATAGGATATTTTTGCTTCCGTTTGCAGTCCATATCTCTAGAAGTCCGTGCTGTATATTACTGATGCGCTTGTTTGTTTGCTTTGAAATTTGAATATAATTGCTTGTTTGCAAATATTAGATCCATATTCAAGTATGTTCAGTGTTGCTAAACCGGCCTGACTTTAAAAGCAAACTAGTTATGCTGATATTTTATAATTTTGAAGTCCTTAAGTCATTACAAACTATTTACTTGCATTCAAAACTGGGGTTTTGAGTCTCAAAAAACTTATGAAAAGGTGAAGCAGGACAAAAGAGCTGCTGTACGGCCAAGGCGGATGAAGGAGGAAAGGAGAAGAAAGACCGGCGGGTGCACAAGCAGAATGACCGACAAATAGAGAGAGAGACGGAGAAAGAGTCTCAGGTCGCAAAAAAAAGATGGAACATTCTTGGATATTTGGAATGAAGCCCCGGTCAATTTGTTGTTGTTGTTGTTGTCGTCGTCTTTGCCTGGCGCAGTGGAGTCTGCTAAGTCAGAGTGGCGGGAAAAGGTGCAAGAAGGATCCGTTCATTCAAGTGACATTAATCCCAGTCTTATTGGATACGATAAAAAACGAAGAATTGGCCTGCATTCCTGTCTCAGAGGAGTTATTGCTAAGTGACACTATTTCTTTTGAATCACGTGTCTTAAAGTTGGCTCCACATAACTGGAGAAAAATTCTTCCATGGGAACTTCCTTCTGACAAAAAGGAAAACTTTAGCCACGGAAGGTTGTTCGATCGCTTTAAAAAACCAATTAAGTTAGGTTGGCAATGATGACTGTATACACGGACGTCTAGAAATATGGACTGCGAACGAGATTCCCGGCAAATCGGCCTGCTCTTGGTCATAGACACTCTG
>NC_081444.1:7746781-7748027 GCF_007210705.1 Tigriopus californicus
CAAACTAGTTATGCTGATATTTTATAATTTTGAAGTCCTTAAGTCATTACAAACTATTTACTTGCATTCAAAACTGGGGTTTTGAGTCTCAAAAAACTTATGAAAAGGTGAAGCAGGACAAAAGAGCTACTTTCAATCTTTGACTCATTCAAAAGAGTACAGGACATACTCTTATGGCAAGCCATACTTTTGGGGTGGTCCAGAAAGTCTAAACACTAAAATTTTCTTAGGTCTGTTTTGCTCCATCAAATGTCAGTTCTCATGCATTATTGTGAGAATCTTGCACATCTACTTGAAGGAGCAATTCAGAAAAGTATGGAATCAAATATAAATGTATTAATCTATTAGTTATGAAACAACCTCTTTTTCCTTCTTTCCATGCTCTGCTCCTTTTCGTTTTGATGGTAAGAAAGGGTGACTACCAATTTTTAAACAAAAAAAATGATGCATGAAATCAATAATAATGAAATGCAAGAGGAAAGGGATCAAAATAAGCATTTGTTGTGTTGTTTTAGCATCTGGTTTGATCTTATTCTGTGATTCTTGTATTTTGTTCTTTATTTTTTAAGGCAACTCTTATCTACTATGGTAGTTCAATTTCGGACACCCTTGAATTTCATCACATTCTTCAAAAAGGTATTTACATTAGGGAGTGCATGACCCTTAACAAGCTTAATGCTCTTGGAGTGTTTGGGAGATGAAATTGAGCATGAAATTGATTTGAATCAGTTTCTAAGCTACTTTTTGTGATAACTTGTTTTCTAGCCCAAAAATAATCATATTACTTAGTTTGTCAGTCGAACAAAACCTCTAGAGTTTTAACTCTTTCCTTGACTTCCATTTCTGATTTGTTTGCTTTTTATTTGATTTTTAACGGGCTTTTCTAACCGCTTCAGGGAATGTAATTCCAAGTACTATTGAAATAAAAAGTTATAATTCGTCTATTTATCACCTTTGAATCTTTATGTGATATTTGGTCTACCAACGAATTTCAGTTGGCAGACCGAGCTGGTCCTTGGATGTAGGGTTGATCTGGAATGCTATCTAACAATTTGTCCAAGTCTGACTTGAAAGATGCGACCAGATCAACAAGGCCTAAGTATTCCCTACGAATGTTAGAGGGAAGCAAATTAAACAATGAAGGAGCCCGAGAAAGAGGAGAAATGGACTTCATTGTTCGAACTAGCCTGGATTCTCGAGGGCTTGAAGGTGCTCTCAAAACGCACATTAAGCCTCTACGGTCACT
>NC_081444.1:7748561-7751035 GCF_007210705.1 Tigriopus californicus
TTTGAATTTTATAGTGAAATTAACCCATACTTACATTTACTTAATGATTTATACTTCTTCATTAAACACTCACTGACCATTTTAATCAATTGTTTAATTTGTGTTAGCCAACCCAAAATTTATTGGTGGGACAAAAATCTGTTTACAAACAGAAATTAGGCTAAATCTCCTTTTGAATTGAGAAGCAATTAGAATAAATCATTTTGCATCCTTCATGTAAAGTAAATAGTGGAATTAGCGTTTTGGCTACAGCGTATCAATTTCATTCAACGGGAAAGGGATCCTATGAAAGAACATCGTTAACACCGCCAAATGAAGTTCACTTTCTTTTTTTTATTTTGCTTTTCTTCCCTTTTGGTTATGTTTTGAAATGATAAAGTGAAATAATGCTAGAAAAATGCTAAAATGCTAGACAAGATCTCATAATGCTTGGACTATGCAAATAATGCTAGTTTGGTGCTAAAAAACAGAACAATGCTAATACAAAAATTGCAATGCTAGCAGCTTTGAATTAATGCTAATTTTCAAAAATTAGCATCGAAAAATGCTACCTGGTCAGTCTGACGCACAGTATCAGATACTTTTTGTATCTTCTCTGAACTTTTAGTCTCTCCTGGAGGGCTAGTCAAGCCCTCTAGTCTCTCCCAATAAGAGAGCTCTCTCATTCCTGCGCTGTTCCTAGTGAAAAATCTTTGGACTTTGATGAACGCATAGTTCCCACCAAACACTAGCTTTTACTTTGATAGTTTGTACATTGAAAAGATAAGAAAGAAGGGTAGAAAAGGTTGCAGTCTCCGTTTGCTTTTACCTATTCTTGCTATTGGACATGAACCAGTGCTCTATTATGTGCTTTTGCTATCTTGCTATCTTTTCTATTATTGATAGTTTGTTGCAAATTTTAGGTAACATGAGTATTTTATGGTTGCGTAATTGTATGATAATAGCAAGGAATAACTGAGGAGATTATTTTCTTTGTTACAGCTTCTTTTTTTGATGTGTTTTTTCACGGGCTTTTCTAAACGTTACAGGGAATGCAATCCCCAGGACTATTCAAATGAAAGCTTATAATTCGTCTATATATTACCTTTCAGACTTTATATAATATTTGGTGTACCAAAGAGTTCGAGTTGGCAGACAGAGCTAGTCCTTGAATGTAGGGTTGATCTGGAATGCTTTCTAAAAATTTGAATTGAAAGATGCAACAGGATCAACAAGGCCTACGTATTCCCTACGAATATTAGAGGGAAGCAAATTAAACAATGAAGGAGCCCGAGAAGGATGAGATGTGGACTTCATTGTTCGAACTAGCCTGGATTCTCGAGGACTTGAAGGTGCTCTCAAAACTCACATTAAGCCTCTACAGTCACTAGAATTGATCCTAAATCCTGGGTTGGGACAACGCTCATGGATGCTTTTGGTGACGTGCAGTATCAGATACCTTTCGTACCTTCCCTAAACACTGCACAGTCCCAACTTTTTTAGCCTCTCCCAATATGAAAGCTCTCTCATTTCTTTGATGTTCATAGTAAAACATCTTTGGACTTGTTCGACGTTTTGCAAACCTGCTGAACTCATTGGAGCCCAAATGCTTGAAGAATATTTAAGACGTGGCTGAACAGAGTTAGCATCATGATGCCATGCGTGACTTTAACATACAATCTATCCAACCACACATTTGAAAAGCTTTACCCACCTTCAACTGGATATGCTCATCAAACTTTCCATTGTTTTGGAGGGCTACACCTAAATCTTTCAAAAATGAGACCTGCTCAATATCTTACCCTCCATTATCTACACGTGGAGTATTCAGAGGAGTTGACCCAAAGGTCATTGAGCGAAATTTCATTCCGTTCAGGGCATATTACTCTAGGTAACCCAAGAGTGAATTCTATTTAGGTCCTTTGCAAGGTTGGTGGAATCCTGGCCACTCGTATCTTACCAGTCCATCAATGACCTGCTCTAAATGCTCAAACAGTTGGGTAACCGTGCTAAAATGTGCTCAGAACCCGTGCTGGCAAGGAAGAAGGACTTAATTGACTTCAAGAAATTCAATAAGTTTGGACTTCATGTTCGTTTCAAACACCTTCGCAATATTCAAAGTGAGAGAAAATGGCCTTTAGTAAGTGGGGAGCAACTTATCTCCCCCCTTTAAAAATTGGAACAATGTGAGCTAACTTTAGTGAAGAGGGAAACTTGTCCTGATCCAAAAGATGCGACGCGTTGAGTACAAGAAAACAGGAGCAAAACCAGTGAGAATCTTGTCAGAAACTGACATGTCACACCATCAGGACCAGGAGAGCCCTAAAACCTCAAGTTCCTAATGGCCGCTAAGACATCTTGATCTGTAACTGTGAGATTGTCAAATTGCTCAATTTGAATAACTTCATCAATCTCAACAGACTCGTCATTGGAACAAGAAGCTGTTTCTTCTAAACTCAGTGAGGTTGAAAACACATTAGGGAACTGATCCCCAC
>NC_081444.1:7751071-7755765 GCF_007210705.1 Tigriopus californicus
ACTAATGGCTTCCCCATCAACCTCAAAAGGCCTAAAACAAAGTGTTTCATCTTTCTCTTAGAGTTTGCATAAGAGAAAAAAGCCTTTGGATTCGACCTGACCTCCTGAACCACCTTACTCTCAGTTTCTAACTGGTCATTTTTGATGGAGGCCTTAATCTTACCTTGAATTATGTCCAACTTTTTTTGGGATCCTATCCATAATTACTGGATTCGAAGTGCTCTTCAGCCTTTTTGCTAGTTTGCAACTCATTTTGAAACCAAGTCTTCCTATATTTTGGAATTTTTGTCCGGGTCCCACCTTTCAAAACACATTTAGAGGTTGCTAGATTGGAGCAATGTTCCTCAAAAATTGAAAATAATTTGTCAATGGCTGCATCTATGGACTATTCTTGTTTCAGAATTGAAATCAGGTCAAGTTCTTCTAATATTTCTATAATCAATGTTCACCTTTGAACTTGAACTTAGCCAGACCGTCCTTTTTGGCCGGTTTTACTATAGAGCACACCGGCTTTTGAATTATGGTCAATCCTATCTCAAGAACATGATGATCTGACAGATTACTAGGGCTCACATGGACCTGTGCATGGACATACTGGATTAGATCAGGGTCATTGGAAATGATCGTATCCAGAACGTTATTTGCTTTGGTGGCTACACCAACACGCTGGGAGAAATTGCTCAAGATTGGAAAATCTGCCAGCTATTTGAAAAACTGAGATGTCAATTTCAAAATGGGAAAATATCCATCGGCACTAGCCTCCCACTCCACAACGCTAGCCGGAAAATTAAAGTCCCCTACAAAGAACACTTTTGGGGAAACTGCCAGATCCAACTCTTTTCCAGTGAATTGGAGAGTTGACATTAAAGAGCATCTCGAACAAGAAGGGGGCCTATACATTGTTACAATCGACAGATCAAACCCTCGGATATGACAAACTAAGACCTCTACTTCTCCTTTTGACATTTGCACGTGACTAATGTGCAAATCATTCCTAACATCTAGGCATACACCCCCATGTGGGAATATGGGATTATCAGGACTTACCCTATCCCATCGAATCAAGTTGAAACCAACTATGGATAGTTCTGCATCTAGGACCCCCCTGGTCGAAGCCAAGTTTCTGTTATAGAGATGAATGAAATCTCTCTCTCAACGGCTAGTTCTTCTAAGATCTTAACTTTTGTGCTGTCTTTTTTAGAAATCAGACAATGCACGTTCAAATGTAGCCCCTTTATGGGCCTCTCCTTTGACGGACCAAGCTCACAAGATCTTGGACCATCCTCTCCAACCGTAAAAAATCCCTCTTATTAACAAAGGTACGTTCTACTGGAGGCAAAGCATATGAACTAATGGGGATGGTAGGGTTTGATGAATGGGTTGGGCAGCTACATTTGAATAGGAATGTATTTTGGGAATAGGGCGGGGACAAGGAATATTAGGGAGGAGAGTGTTTATAGGAATGGGTGTAGATTGGGTATTTGAAGGAAGAGGAGGGAATCGAGAGAGAAAATGAGAGGGAGGAGAAGAGGGAGGGAGGAAGCTAAACCGGTTAATGAAGGGGGTGGGGTGGGATTAGGTTTAGGAATAGGGTCAGCTTTGTAACTATGAGACTGAGCTTGCCTGTACCTCTGTTTCCTTTGCATCCCATCTACGTGGACAGAGATGCATTGTTCATTAAACCACGTCTCAAGTCTCATGGGCTGATGGCACATGTAAGGGTGGAAAAAAGGACAATCTTCCCTTCTTTCTATTGTACTTCTCAAGGCCGAACTTGGGAAGTTTTTGACACCATTTAGGGTGGTCAAACTGATAGCCTTTTCCTTCATCAGGACAAGGCTGTTTTAGATAAACAGGACATACTGTTTTCTCCACAACTGTCTTTTCGTTTTCTACTATAAGTAGAGACACCTCTTCAACCTCCACACTGGTCAAATCAGGTGACTGGGGGTGCATGTTCCTCAAGCAGCACCTTGGTTTCATTGACCATTAAACATTGTTGTTATCGTCAAAAAATGCTCTTCTTGGGTGAGATTAGATCATAAAGATAGGATGATTTACTTTTGTCGTGTGCATCATACTTCAAAGAGGACATTAGCAAGAGCTACAACTGGTATCAATATTTGTCTAACTCTTCTATTTTGAATATCATTACTTTTTCTGTTAAAGAATGCAATGAAATTATTCCACACTTACATTGGTTTAAAGATTCCAACTCGATTCTTAAGCATTCACTGACCATTTTCAACAACTTATTGGTTTGTGTTAGGCAACCCACAGTAGCAAACAATCTTTTATGTGACCAAAGTCTGCAGACTGCAGACATATACCAAGATCTGGGTATATACAGAAATTTGGCTAAATCTCCCTTTAAGTTGAGAAGCAACTAGAATGAACCATTTTGCCAACTCAATGTAAAGTAAACATTCCAATGTAAATCATTTTGTGGCTGCATCACGTCAATTTCATGGAACGGCAAATGGATCCAATAGAAGAACATTGTTAACACCGGCAAATTTACTTTCCTGGTGAGATCATTTTTTGCTTTTCTTCCCTTTTTGAGAGTTTTTCAGAGAAATAATCCTAGGCAAATGCTAAATGCTAGACAAGGTTTCACAATCCTTGTACCATGCAAATAATGCTAGTTTAATGCTAAAAACCAGACCGATGAAAAAATCCAAAGCTAGCTAGCGGCTTTGAAATAATGCTAATTTTCAAAAACTAGCATCGAAAAATCCTCCTATCTGGCCAGCCTTGTTTTCGTACTCGTTCGAGGTAGCGTGATGAAACAGGAAGCGTTCTGAGCGTTCTGAGTGAACAGTTCTAAAATCTTGAAATGACGACTTAAAAGGCATGGGCGTGTCAGGGTAAGTTATTCATGGTTTAGACCGATACAACGGAACCTTTTCCTCCATCGTTTCCAACAATTACAGGTTCTGTCCAGAAAGAGGAAAAGTATATCGTAACCGATCCCTATTCGGGTTTGTCCCAATTCATACACGTCAGTCAAAATGGCAACGCTGTTCGGAACTGTTGTGAAAGCGGAAAAACCAATTGGCCCATCCGGCTCTTGACCCCGGTGTAAGCGTTATTTGTCCAGCTTCTTTTCGCCGTCCCACCCCGCCTATCCATTATGAGCTACCCGAGCTCACCACCTCGTGTTGGCCGTGGTGCCCGTGTGGCCAGTGGACAGGCCTTGTCCGGATTTCTCAACCGCTCTGCCCATCAACTTTTCGGCGGCATGAGCTCCAACGCCTCGGGCGGATATCAGCCTTATTATGGCTCTAATCCGTCTGGCCACTCGCCCCCACAGCCGTACTCGCCCGGCCAAGGCGGATTAAGCGCCCAATTGGCCCAGGTGAAGGCCGTACTCGACCGCCCGCCCAATGTCACGTCGCTCAGCGAGAAAATCCGGGAATTAGACCGCCTGCTGAGTCCGAGTAACGCCTTCCATCTGACGCCCAAGGACCTGGATCCCTTGTTCGTGTTGGTGGTGGGTGACATTTTTGGGAGTCAGGCCGTACAAGCCGCCAAATATGGTCGAGGTTGGCATCTGACTACCCTCACCAAGCACCGTCAATATCGGGATTTTTCCGCGGCCCTGCAATTCTTGTCCAGTTCCGGCGGAGGAATGATGAATTTGATTCAATTCCTCATGTTGGATTCGACTTGCGTGTACGATTTCCCCGTTAATCGCTTGCCCACCACTCATCCGTTGCGGATCAAGGCCACGGCACATGTGAATGGGCTCTTCTCGGGTTTGAACTCGGGTTCGGGGATGGACCCGTCACAAACCAGCGTGCCACTGAGTCCCTTTGAATATTATTTCCATCATTTCTTCGCGCTCATCAGCCAAGGATCGGAATGGCTATATCAGAGTGGAGCTAACCTCGAAGCTGAGTCGTTGTATCCGATCCTTTTCGAAGACTATCTCTCCCATTTTCTGCCCATTGGGGGAGCGGATTACCGATTCCAAGTGAGTGATCTAGTCCTGCCCCACCCTCCCACGCCCGCCTCACTGAGGTCCCAAGCGGGCACACCCGGTTCCGCCAGCCAAGGAAAACTGTCGTCCTTGTTGCGTGCGGATTTTTCACATTCAAAGAAATCGAATTTGAACGAATCGAACGAGCTTTTGCAATCATCTCGTTCGGGCGCAGAGTTGTGGAAATCCCAAGTGTTCCTGGACACTCTGAACCAGTTTTGGCTCAGAAGCTACGCTATTCCTTTGGAGCCGGGCGTAGATTTGTCACCGCCCAGCGACTTGGTCAAGCTTATTCGCATGTTCATCAAACATCTCCATTTCTTTTTCAACGGCTTCCATCCGTCCCAAAGCGAGTTGCGCGATTCCCTACAAAGAAGTATCTTTCGAGAAGTGTACGATAGTTTGTACATTTTCTTTGACTATCAATTTGATCATTGGCCATTGGATATGAGCTTCCGATTGATTCTCGAGACCTGGTTGAGCTTTGTTCAACCTTGGCGCTACAAAGATCCAAATCAAGGTGAAAAGGATGGTGGAACGTTTGAAGCTGATCAGTGGAAACATTTCTTGGTGAACAATGGCGAATTCTTCGATCACCTTCTGCGGAAGGTGTTGCTGCGTTTCTTTCGGATGGACTTGGGTTGCAGTAAAAACGCGTTCATGCTCTTTCGAGTAATGAAAGTGGTGTCCCAAGAAGGATTACCCCAAGCTC
>NC_081444.1:7755801-7757727 GCF_007210705.1 Tigriopus californicus
TTGCAGTAAAAACGCGTTCATGCTCTTTCGAGTAATGAAAGTGGTGTCCCAAGAAGGTTTACCCCAAGCTCTGAAAAAGTACAATCCAATGCCTTTACGTCGAATGATGGGTGGTACTACTACTTCTTCACTATACACGAGCTTCGATCACCAGTCTCCCAATGACCAGGAGCAATCTGTTTTCAGTGATAGTTTTTTGCCAGTACTATCCAGTTTAATGGTCAAAATCGCTGAAGCACAGTTCAACCTCCATTTCCGAAAGGATCAACTTTTATCCACTCAAAACGGGTCCTCGAGTAGTGCCAAGACTTCTTTGTTGTCCCAGTGGCTTTCGTGGGTTCTTGACAGTTCCGATGGAACATCTCGCGAGGTCGACGAAATCGAGAAGATCGCTCAAAATTTGGAATTCGTCTCGCAAAAACTCTCTTCAGTGTTTTCAGTGTCCACTGATGTTACAGACTCTGTCAACTTCACCGGGAGAAATTCTCTCAGCCAAAAAGTTCATGACGAATCTGAACTGATGACCCCGGAGAGGAAATGGGACATTTTGAACCGACGCTATCGATACAATCCTACTTACCACGGTCATCCAGATGAAAAACCACTTCAAAGCGATGAATTTCACACCTTGGCTCGGCTACTTTATCGATTATCAAACTGGATTAATCTTAGTCTACCAATCGGCGACTACTATGAACGTCCTGGGCTAATAGGTACGGCATTTCGACAGATCAGTCACGGTCCATGTGTCTACAAGATCAGAGGGAAACATGGAGAACGAAGCGAGGTTCAGGTACCAGCTCGAATTAACCTCAGGTCTTTCGCTCATAAGCGGGTAATCTTCTACATTGTCATGAGTTACGTTCTTGCGCTCCTTCTTGGACGATCCGCAACGGGGAAAATCTTACTTCTCATGTTCACAGCCTGGATTGCTTGTCTGCTCTGGACCTCTCTCACCAAGGAGGCAAAGCTCTAAAAAAACTAACGGCATGAGTGAAAAAGCAACCGCCTATCTAAATAAAGCGAATTTGACACGGTTTACTCGTGAAAAAGTTTAGAAACTTATCATTATTGACCTCCGTTACAATCATGCTAATCTTGTTCTTCTGATAGTATCACTTTCGGTTTGATAGTTCAATAGTTTTAACATCTCCACGATCGATCGCACTCCGTCAGGACCCACGGGTTTGGCGGAAAGAGTTGCTAGAAATTGGGCAAACCTACCCAAATCCTCTTTCGCAACGCCGATTTCTCGCCAAGAACTGGGTAAAGCAGACACAATTTGTCTGGTTTTGACCAAGGCATCAAGAGGATCAGGGTTCATGCCTAGGCCAATGAGGAGGTATTTGTTGAGCAGACTACTCACGGCTAGATCTGCAAGCACTTTATCACCAAGCATTTCTTGCCACTTCAAAACGTTTTTCAACAATTTGAAACAACCCCAAAACTGACGATTCACAAACTGAGCATGAGGCGAAGACGGATTTTCNGCTACTCAAAGAAGACTCTTCATCCTCGCCTTCGTCCTCGTCCTCATGATCTCCATCCTCCCCTAAATAATCCCGGCTCGGTTTCTTGGTTTGCGTCAGATGTTGCGAGGCCGCTTTAAGGCCGGCAGCCTTCTTCTTGCGCTCCCGAATCTGGGCCAATTTGCTCTGTAGCCCCTCTACCCCGGGCGATGGGTCATCATCCTCACCATCCTGGGCCCAATGGGCAACTGTCGGGCGCGAAACAGCCAAAACGGGCGAATCGCCGCGGTTTGGGCTGTCCTCATCCTCGGAGTCTAATCGAGTGGTCCGCACATTCCGGAGCTTCTTACTTCGCGCGCCACTTTTCTTGCGGAAATGAGTGGAGGATATCATAGCTCTTGAATGATCAGGAATTGGAAAGCAAACTAAGATTCGTTCAAGGCCGGTTGGCGGGTTG
>NC_081444.1:7757763-7758304 GCF_007210705.1 Tigriopus californicus
GCTCGGCTTTCTTCTGCTTCATGATCTTTCGAGATTGGCTGGATTTCTTCACTTGAAACACTACCTCTTCTACAAAAAGAAACATATTTATCTGACATGAATCGAAGGAACGCAACTGAGTCATTTTATGCCTATAGTTTCGAATTTTGGTGGCTTTTCTAGTGCTTTTTGCCGTTTCAGTGTCCTAAACAAGATTAAAGGAAAAAATCAGTAGCAGGAGATAACTTTTCAAACGACCAAAATTGACAGACTCTGTAACGCAAAGACAGGTCTATTTGCTTGTATCAAAAAGGCATGTAAAGAGACTCATTTTCATTTGGATAATTTTGAAACGATGTCAACATCATCAAGAAGATCCAAGTCTTTTCCCCCAAATCTTTGAAACCAAAAGTATTCAAATGTTTTATTTTGTTTGATAAATTAGTATCATTCGCAGGGCCCCCACAACGAATACTCTGATCCAGGCAAAAGAGAACCATTTAAGAATTTGTGGGCAAGACAACCTTGGCCTTACCAAATACGAATGCGAAAGAGTTGACGT
>NC_081444.1:7758340-7758720 GCF_007210705.1 Tigriopus californicus
TAGGACTCGCCATTCTCTCGCTTCCACTCCTCCATCATTTTCTTGATCCCGCCCACGGTCGAGAACTCTTCAACCACGTCCGCCAAGACCGTGCGGGCCTGGTTTTCGACATCTTGGCGAATCGTTCTCAGATTAGCTTGGTCTGAGGTCGATAACTCATCGTCGGAAGACATTCCCTCGTTATACTTGACTTTTAAGTGAGCTTGGCTTGTTAACCTTTGCTGATGGCGTCTTCGTCTCCTGCCTTCTCGTTCAGCGGCTCGTCTTCGTCGTTCAGCATCACTCGACTCGTCCAATTGCGACGGTTTGGACGAGAGCTCGATGATTTGATCACGGACGTCTTCACGTCGACGATCCATGATTCTATTCGCAACTTGTCT
>NC_081444.1:7758756-7792013 GCF_007210705.1 Tigriopus californicus
CAGCCTGGATTGCTTGTCTGCTCTGGACCTCTCTCACCAAGGAGGCAAAGCTCTAAAAAAACTAACGGCATGAGTGAAAAAGCAACCGCCTATCTAAATAAAGCGAATTTGACACGGTTTACTCGTGAAAAAGTTTAGAAACTTATCATTATTGACCTCCGTTACAATCATGCTAATCTTGTTCTTCTGATAGTATCACTTTCGGTTTGATAGTTCAATAGTTTTAACATCTCCACGATCGATCGCACTCCGTCAGGACCCACGGGTTTGGCGGAAAGAGTTGCTAGAAATTGGGCAAACCTACCCAAATCCTCTTTCGCAACGCCGATTTCTCGCCAAGAACACTAGAAAAAAGAAGATTTTTTTTTTTGAAAAAACCAAAGTCTTCCTAAATATTTGGAATTTTTTGTCCGGGTTCCCACCTTTCAAAAACACATTTAGAGGTTGCCTAGATTGGAGCAATGTTCCTTAAAAATTGAAAATAATTTGTCAATGGCTTGCATCTATGGACGATTCTTGTTTCAGAATTGAAATCAGGTCAAGTTCTTCTAATATTTCTATAATAAATGTTCACACTTTGAACTTGAATTTAGCCAGACTGTCCTTTTTGGCCGGTTTTACTTAGAGCACACCGGCTTTTGAATTATGGGTCAATCCTATCTCAAGAAACATGATGATCTGACAGATTACTAGATGTTCACATGGACATACTACTGGATCAGATCAGGGTCATTGGAATGATCGTATCCAGAACGTTATTTTGCTTTGGTGGCTACACCAACACGCTGGGAGAAATTGCTCAAGATTGGAAAATCTGCCAGCTATTTCGAAAACTGAGATGTCAATTTCAAAATGGAATAATATCCATCGGCACTAGCCTCCACTCTACAACGCTAGCCGGAAAATTAAAGTCCCCTACAAAGAACACTTTTGGGGAAACTGCCAGATCCAACTGCTTTTCCAGTGAATTGGAGAGTTGACATTAAGAGCATCTCGAACAAGAAGGGGGCTATACATTTGTTACAATCGACAGATCAACCCTCGGATATGACAAACTAAGACCTCTACTTCTCCTTTTGACATTTGCACGTGACTAATGTGCAAATCATTCCTAACATCTAGGCATACACCCCACAGTGGGAATATGGGATTATCAGGACTTACCCTATCCCATCGAATCAAGTTGAAACCACTAATGGATAGTTCTGCATCTAGGACCCCTGGTCGAAGCCAAGTTCTGTTATAGAGATGAATGAAATCTCTCTCTCAACGGCTAGTTCTTCTAAGATCTTAACTTTTGTGCTGTCTTTTTTAGAAAATCAGACAATGCCCGTTCCAAATTTAGCCCCTTTATGGGCCTCCCTTTGACGGACCAAGCTCACAAGATCTTGGACCATCCTCTCCAACCGTAAAAAAATCCCTCTTATCAACAAAGGTACGTTCTACTGGAGGCAAAGCATATGAACTAATGGGGATGGTAGGTTTGATGAATGGGTTGGGCAGCTACATTTGAATAGGAATGTATTTTGGGAATAGGGCGGGGACAAGGAATATTAGGGAGGAGAGTGTTTATAGGAAAGGGTGTAGATTGGGTATTTGAAGGAAGAGGAGGGAATCGAGAGAGAATGAGGGGAGGAGAAAGAGGGAGGGAGGAAGCTAAATCGGTTAAATGAAGGGGTGGGGTGGGATTAGGTTTAGGAATAGGGTCAGCTGTAACTATGGAAACTGAGCTTGCCTGTACCTCTGTTTCCTTTGCATCCCATCTACGTGGACAGAGATGCATTGTTCATTAAACACGTCTCAGTCTCATGGGCTGATGGCACATCTAAGGGTGGAAAAAAGGACAATCTTCCCTTCTTTCTATTGTACTTCTCAAGGCCGAACTTGGGAAGTTTTTGACACCATTTAGGGTGGTCAAACTGATAGCCTTTCCTTCCATCAGGACAAGGCTGTTTTAGATAACCAGGACATACTGTTTTCTCCACAACTGTCTTTTCGTTTTCTACTATAAGTAAGAGACACCTCTTCAACTCCACACTGGTCAAATCAGTTGACTGGGGGTGCATGTTCCTCAAGCAGCACCTTGGTTTCATTGACCATTAAACATTGTTGTTATCGTCAAAAAATGCTCTTCTTGGTGAGATTAGATCATAAAGATAGAATGATTTACTTTTGTCGTGTGCATCAATACTTCAAAGAGGACATTAAGCAAGAGCTACAACTGGTATCAATATTTGTCTAATCTCTAATTTTGAATATCATTACTTTTTCTGTTAAAAGAATACAATGAAATTAATCCACACTTACATTGGTTTAAAAGATTCCAACTCGATCCTAAGCATTCACTGACCATTTTCAACAACTTATTGGTTTGTGTTAGGCAACCCACAGTAGCAAAACAATCTTTTTATGTGACCAAAAGTCTGCAGACTGCAGACATATACCAAGATCTGGGTATATACAGAAATTTGGCTAAATCTCCCTTTAAGTTGAGAAGCAACTAGAATGAACCATTTTGCCAGCTCAATGTAAAGTAAACATTCCAATGTAAAATCATTTTGTGGCTGCATCACGCCAATTTCATGGAACGGCAAATGGATCCAATAGAAGAACATTGTTAACACCGGCAAATTTACTTTCCTGGTGAGATCAATTTTTTGCTTTTCTTCCCTTTTTGAGAGTTTTTCAGAGAAATAATCCTAGGCAAATGCTAAATGCTAGACAAGGTTTCACAATCCTGTACCATGCAAATAATGCTAGTTTAATGCTAAAAACCAGACCGATGAAAAAATCCAAAGCTAGCTAGCGGCTTTGAAATAATGCTAATTTTCAAAAACTAAGCATCGAAAAATCCTCCTAGCTGCCAGCCTTGTTTCGTACTCGTTCGAGGTAGCGTGATTAAACAGGAAGCGTTCTGAGCGTTCTGAGTGAACAGTTCTAAAATCTTGAAATGACGACTTAAAAGGCATGGCGTGTCAGGGTAAGTTATTCAGGTTTAGACCGATACAACGGAACCTTTTCCTCCATCGTTCCAACAAAATTACAGGTTCTGTCCAGAAAGAAAGAGGAAAAGTATATCGTAACCGATCCCCTATTCGGGTTTGTCCCAATTCATACACGTCAGTCAAAATGGCAACGCTGTTCGGAACTGTTGTGAAAGCGGAAAAACCAATTGGCCCATCCGGCTCTTGACCCCGGTGTAAGCGTTATTTGTCCAGCTTCTTTTCGCCGTCCCACCCCGCCTATCCATTATGAGCTACCCGAGCTCACCACTCGTGTTGGCCGTGGTGCCCGTGTGGCCAGTGGCAGGCCTTGTCCGGATTCTCAACCGCTCTGCCATCAACTTTTCGGCGGCATGAGCTCCAACGCCTCGGGCGGATATCAGCCTTATTTATGGCTCTAATCCGACTGGCCACTCGCCCCCACAGCCGTACTCGCCCGGCCAAGGCGGATTAAGCGCCCAATTGGCCCAGGTGAAGGCCGTACTCGACCGCCCGCCCAATGTCACGTCGCTCAGCGAGAAAATCCGGGAATTAGACCGCCTGCTGAGTCCGAGTAACGCCTTCCATCTGACGCCACAAGGACCTGGATCCCTTGTTCGTGTTGGTGGTGGGTGACATTTTTGGAGTCAGGCCGTACAAGCCGCCAAATATGGTCGAGGTTGGCATCTGACTACCCTCACAAGCACCGTCAATATCGGGATTTTTCCGCGGCCCTGCAATTCTTGTCCAGTTCCGGCGGAGGAATGATGAATTTGATTCAATTCCTCATGTTGGATTCGACTTGCGTGTACGATTTCCCCGTTAATCGCTTGCCCCACTCACCATCCGTTGCGGATCAAGGCACGGCACATGTGAATGGGCTCTTCTCGGGTTTTGAACTCGGGTTCGGGGATGGACCCGTCACAAACCAGCGTGCCACTGAGTCCCTTTGAATATTATTTCCATCATTTCTTCGCGCTCATCAGCCAAGGATCGGAATGGCTATATCAGAGTGGAGCTAACCTCGAAGCTGAGTCGTTGTATCCGATCCTTTTCGAAGACTATCTCTCCCATTTTCTGCCCATTGGGGGAGCGGATTACCGATTCCAAGTGAGTGATCTAGTCCTGCCCCACCCTCCCACGCCCGCCTCACTGAGGTCCCAAGCGGGCACACCGGTTCCGCCAGCCAAGGAAAACTGTCGTCCTTGTTGCGTGCGGATTTTTCACATTCAAAGAAATCGAATTTGAACGAATCGAACGAGCTTTTGCAATCATCTCGTTCGGGCGCAGAGTTGTGGAAATCCCAAGTGTTCCTGGACACTCTGAACCAGTTTTGGCTCAGAAGCTACGCTATTCCTTTGGAGCGGGCGTAGATTTGTCACCGCCCAGCGACTTGGTCAAGCTTATTCGCATGTTCATCAAACATCTCCATTTCTTTTTCAACGGCTTCCATCCGTCCCAAAGCGAGTTGCGCGATTCCCTACAAAGAAGTATCTTCGAGAAGTGTACGATAGTTTGTAACATTTTCTTTGACTATCAATTTGATCATTGGCCATTGGATATGAGCTTCCGATTGATTCTCGAGACCTGGTTTTAGCTTTGTTCAACCTTGGCGCTACAAAGATCCAAATCAAGGTGAAAAAGATGGTGGAACGTTTGAAGCTGATCAGTGGAAACATTTCTTGGTGAACAATGGCGAATTCTTCGATCACCTTCTGCGGAAGGTGTTGCTGCGTTTCTTTCGGATGGACTTGGGTTGCAGTAAAAAACGCGTTCATGCTCTTTCGAGTAATGAAAGTGGTTGTCCCAAGAAGGCTTACCCCAAGCTCTGAAAAAGTACAATCCAATGCCTTTACGTCGAATGATGGGTGGGTACTACTACTTCTTCACTATACACGAGCTTCGATCACCAGTCTCCCAATGACCAGGAGCAATCTGTTTTCAGTGATAGTTTTTTGCCAGTACTATCCAGTTTAATGGTCAAATCGCTGAAGCACAGTTCAACCTCCATTTCCGAAAGGATCAACTTTTATCCACTCAAAACGGGTCCTCGAGTAGTGCCAAGACTTCTTTGTTGTCCCAGTGGCTTTCGTGGTTCTTGACAGTTCCGATGGAACATCTCGCGAGGTCGACGAAATCGAGAAGATCGCTCAAAATTTGGAATTCGTCTCGCAAAAACTCTCTTCAGTGTTTCAGTGTCCACTGATGTTACAGACTCTGTCAACTTCACCGGGAGAAATTCTCTCAGCCAAAAAGTTCATGACGAATCTGAACTGATGACCCCGGAGAGGAAATGGGACATTTTGAACCGACGCTATCGATACAATCCTACTTACCACGGTCATCCAGATGAAAAACCACTTCAAAGCGATGAATTTCACACCTTGGCTCGGCTACTTTATCGATTATCAAACTGGATTAATCTTAGTCTACCAATCGGCGACTACTATGAACGTCCTGGGCTAATAGGTACGGCATTTCGACAGATCAGTCACGGTCCATGTGTCTACAAGATCAGAGGGAAACATGGAGAACGAAGCGAGGTTCAGGTACCAGCTCGAATTAACCTCAGGTCTTTCGCTCATAAGCGGGTAATCTTCTACATTGCCATGAGTTACGTTCTTGCGCTCCTTCTTGGACGATCCGCAACGGGGAAAATCTTACTTCTCATGTTCACAGCCTGGATTGCTTGTCTGCTCTGGACCTCTCTCACCAAGGAGGCAAAGCTCTAAAAAAACTAACGGCATGAGTGAAAAAGCAACCGCCTATCTAAATAAAGCGAATTTGACACGGTTTACTCGTGAAAAAGTTTAGAAACTTATCATTATTGACCTCCGTTACAATCATGCTAATCTTGTTCTTCTGATAGTATCACTTTCGGTTTGATAGTTCAATAGTTTTTAACATCTCCACGATCGATCGCACTCCGTCAGACCCACGGGTTGGCGGAAAGAGTTGCTAGAAATTGGGCAAACCTACCCAAATCCTCTTTCGCAACGCCGATTTCTCGCCAAGAACTGGGTAAAGCAGACACAATTTGTCTGGTTTTGACCAAGGCATCAAGAGGATCAGGGTTCATGCCTAGGCCAATGAGGAGGTATTTGTTGAGCAGACTACTCACGGCTAGATCTGCAAGCACTTTATCACCAAGCTTTCTTGCCACTTCAAAACGTTTTTCAACAATTTGAAACAACCCCAAAACTGACGATTCACAAACTGAGCATGAGGCGAAGACGGATTTTCTGCCACTCTAAAAAAATTAAAGAAAATTGCATTAGTTATACTTCATTCCAAATTGGAATAATGAACACATTGATCAATTTCATACGTACTGTTTCATGTAACCGATGGGAATATAGACATCATGATCAACAGCAGCTTTGAGTTTGTCCCTGATCTCGGTGAGGCAGGTGCGCAATTGCTTGGATTGACCGGTAAGAGTAGGGTAGTCTTTGATAAACGTGACAGGATGCCACAACACCTTTGCGTTGGGTACTCGATAAAGGATCGTACGAAAACTTGATTATGCTAGAGAGTTTCGGTAGAACAACCTTTCAACCAATAAAGATAGCAGTTTTCTGTCTCGATCCTTGGTGAGTGATTCCTCGGTCTCATCGTGTTGGTAGGCGAAGGTGGCCAAACTCTTGTACCATTCCATATGCTCGATTTCGTTGTGTTCGCAAAGGGGTTCCAAAATAAAAGTTGCAGTCGCACCAAAGGGGAGAACATTTTGGGCAAACATAACGACACATATGCATCGGAATAGGACTCGCCATTCTCTCGCTTCCACTCTCCCATCATTTTCTTGATCCCGCCCACGGTCGAGAACTCTTCAACCACGTCCGCCAAGACCGTGCGGGCCTGGTTTTCGACATCTTGGCGAATCGTTCTCAGATTAGCTTGGTCTGAGGTCGATAACTCATCGTCGGAAGACATTCCCTCGTTATACTTGACTTTTAAGTGAGCTTGGCTTTGTAACCTTTGCTGATGGCGTCTTCGTCCTCCTGCCTTCTCGTTCAGCGGCTCGTCTTCGTCGTTCAGCATCACTCGACTCGTCCAATTGCGACGGTTTGGACGAGAGCTCGATGATTTGATCACGGACGTCTTCACGTCGACGATCCATGATTTATTCGCAACTTGTCTCTGGAAGCATGATACTTTTCTTCCAGATACTTAATGTTCACAATCTAAGTAAATGCCGGTCACAATGAGAAAGTTTCGCCGAAATAGGCAATTAAAATAATACATCAAAAAAAAAATATTTCACCTTTTCGTTGAAACATTCCACTAAATTTGAAACGTAGGAGCGAAGCTCTTGGAAAAATTTATATCGGCTTTCGTATTGAGGAATGAGAACCTCGAGCCGTTCGATCTCCGATTGACTGTTCACTAAACTGTCAATGGATTTATCCGCATCGTTCTGATGACGGCGATGAACTTCATTCAACGATTCCAATCTAGGACAAACGATAAGAGGAAATGAAAATGTGAAATGCCGAGGTTAAACCAAACGACCGGACTAATATTTACCGTTCTTTGAGGTTATTTTTTATGCCCTGAAGGTTGTAAGTTAAAGGTGTTTTCACATTCATATTGCTAAACACCGACTTGGAGTCTTCAAGCTTACTTCCGGACTCCTTGCCCGAATTCATATGGAACCCCTGATCAGTGTAGTAAGCTTGGTCCTTGGCCGAAATCATCCCTGATTTTAGCACTTTCCGATATTGTTGTTCTTCCCAGGCATCAGCCAAGTCCTCCTCGCCACTGTCGACCGTGGCCCTTAAGGCCTGACTCTTATTGTCTTTCTGGACGGTGAAAGAAATCCGTCCTTCATCGTCGTCGTCACTTTCACCTTCTCGGACGAGTCGACCTCGGGTTCCGCCACCGTTTCGATCATCACGAGGCGATCGACGGACCGAATCAATAGGAATGTAATCCCGATTATTGCTCGAGACAGGACCAGCCTCACGTGCCTTTTGCCGTTTCTTTTTGGCCTGGTAAATGGCCATGGCGTCCGGAATGACTCCGCCTATGAGGCAAGAAAATTTTTATAGGCTATTGGTCAGCAAATCAGATCAGACTGGGATGAAACTTACTGGTAAGAATGCTTCGAATGGGATCCCCTTGGCCATTCTTTTCTTCGCTCTCTAGCTCTTCCTCCTCTTCTTCATCTTCTTCCTCCATATGCATTGCTTCGGCATCGCGGCCACTGAGTATCCAAGACTGAGGAGTCTTGTCGGGACGGCTGGGCAAAGTGTGATTGAGTTTGATGTCCAGCTCAGGTTCGATGACATTGCTTTGACCGGGTTTCAAAGCAGGTTGACTGATGGGGCCATCATTTTCTGAGTCCGAACCGTTCAAATTGTCTTTAATGGCCTGTTTTTGGCGTTTGCGCTCGGCTTTCTTCTGCTTCATGATCTTTCGAGATTGGCTGGATTTCTTCACTTGAAACACTACCTCTTCTACAAAAAGAAACATATTTATCTGACATGAATCGAAGGAACGCAACTGAGTCATTTTATGCCTATAGTTTCGAATTTTGGTGGCTTTTCTAGTGCTTTTTGCCGTTTCAGTGTCCTAAACAAGATTAAAGGAAAAAATCAGTAGCAGGAGATAACTTTTCAAACGACCAAAATTGACAGACTCTGTAACGCAAAGACAGGTCTATTTGCTTGTATCAAAAAGGCATGTAAAGAGACTCATTTTCATTTGGATAATTTTGAAACGATGTCAACATCATCAAGAAGATCCAAGTCTTTTCCCCCAAATCTTTGAAACCAAAAGTATTCAAATGTTTTATTTTGTTTGATAAATTAGTATCATTCGCAGGGCCCCCACAACGAATACTCTGATCCAGGCAAAAGAGAACCATTTAAGAATTTGTGGGCAAGACAACCTTGGCCTTACCAAATACGAATGCGAAAGAGTTGACGTTCGCTTTTACTTTTGAAGGTTTTTTTTCATCCATACCTTCTTCATCAGCACCAAAGCTAAGTAATTGCTTGGTGGTGGTGGTGGTGGTTGTCCTCTTGTTCAAACTACTCAAAGAAGACTCTTCATCCTCGCCTTCGTCCTCGTCCTCATGATCTCCATCCTCCCCTAAATAATCCCGGCTCGGTTTCTTGGTTTGCGTCAGATGTTGCGAGGCCGCTTTAAGGCCGGCAGCCTTCTTCTTGCGCTCCCGAATCTGGGCCAATTTGCTCTGTAGCCCCTCTACCCCGGGCGATGGGTCATCATCCTCACCATCCTGGGCCCAATGGGCAACTGTCGGGCGCGAAACAGCCAAAACGGGCGAATCGCCGCGGTTTGGGCTGTCCTCATCCTCGGAGTCTAATCGAGTGGTCCGCACATTCCGGAGCTTCTTACTTCGCGCGCCACTTTTCTTGCGGAAATGAGTGGAGGATATCATAGCTCTTGAATGATCAGGAATTGGAAAGCAAACTAAGATTCGTTCAAGGCCGGTTGGCGGGTTGCATTCCTCGTCCCAACGTAAGGAGGACCAGAAGGAAGCTGATCATCCCTCACAGTCTATATCTGAATGAGTTCTGGCCACGGCGCCCAGCCTACGGCAATCCCATCCAGCGGATGCAGCTGACGAAAGCCTCCACAACATATCATAGATAGCAGTTGAAAGTAGGTCTGATGAGAGATGAGATGGGTTTGAAGGTCTTTCAATACATATACTTAGACTTAATTGCCTAAATTGATCGAAGGACACGGTGTTGACCGATTACAGGAATAGATTACCAATGCACGTTTCTCACTCATAAGCCAGGTAATCGTTGTTGTACCATTCCAACTCAAATAAAAAAAGTATGATCATGCTTTTTTTAGCATAGAAGAAGAAAAATAGAAGAGTAAAAATCGAGTTTGTTGTGTTTCTTTTACTGGAGCTGAATCGGTAACTATAAACAAGTGCCACTCAAGCCGATTGAAAAGTCAGCTACCATACTCTATCAGCCATTCAGCTGTCACCCATGTCCTCTGAAAACGAGGCCGCCTGGCCACCTCTCATCGCAATCTCTAGGCCTTGCTTCCTATATGCATGATTTTAGTAGCATCTTCATAAAAATAGAGATGGTCGACAAAACGTGCTTAATTGGCAGTAATCACAAGAGCGAAAAAATGATTGATTTCAATGATTATAAATTGACAATTGAAAAAAGATGGGAGGCTTCAACTTCTAAGATTCAATGAAGCATGTAGCAATGACTAACCCTTGGAGAGTTATTTGCCATTCACACAAGGAGGATAAAATTCAGTCCCCTTCAAAATGTATACCATATACCATAGTAAAACTTGGCTCTGGGAGGTACAACAGGATTGGCTGTGTGCTATATTCATAAGAAAGACTTGACGTTTGATCCCTTTCTCAAGAACGGCTATTCATAGCAAAAATGGCAAATAAAGCAGGAAAGTTTGGAAATGCTTTGATCTTGAACTTTCATTTGGCATCATATTCAATCTTCTGTATCATAGCTTTCGTATATCATGTGTAAACGTGAATTTCCAAACATGCCTATATCATTGATTGCATAAGAGGTGAATATTGAAGCAATCAGGCAATTTGAAGTAAAGATTGTAAATACCAGATTATATATTCATAAAGGGCTACATTATTTTCAAATATTTAATCACGAGGATTTGAAGATGTTTGTAAATAGAAGCAAAAAAACTCAACAAACTTCAAGTTTGATTAGATATTAATGATAACTTTCAAGTGTTCTTTCCACAACACGTCCAAAACAAACTTCATGTTATCACTAAATTTAACGTCAACGGGCACTTATGAATAACCCCGAGCAAAAAATGCAGATAAATGTGGCTTTTACTGACAGCAAATTTGCATAAAAAATCACCCGAATTTGTACCAAAAATTGCAAATAGACTTCCCAAAATATAAGCCCCAACCGTTCTGGAGGGTTGTATGAGCAATTTTTGTTTTCCATATCAAGGAATTTGTAGATGATAAGGAGAGCTGTCATGTTACCTTCCACCACCAGGATTTGAATCCCCTTAATCTGGGGAGAAGATATTTGCCTTGTTCACACTTCTTCTTGGATTAAGCCCATTAAGCCGCTCGACCAACATCTTACACATCTGTAATCATAGATTTCTAGACACTGGAAGTTAGTTACAGTATCTTTTTTTGGTGTGTTTTTTCACGGGCTTTTCTAAACGTTACAGGGAACACAATCCCCAGCACTATTAAAATGAAAGTTTATATTTCGTCTATATATTACCTTTCAGACTTTATATAATATTTGGTCTACTAACGAGTTCGAGTTGGCAGACAGAGCTAGTCCTTGAATATATGGTTGATCTGGAATGCTTTCTAAAAAAATGACTTGAAGGATGCAACAGGATCAACAAGGCCTACGTATTCCCTACGAATATTAGAGGGAAGCAAATTAAACAATGAAGGAGCCCGAGAAAGAAGAGATGTGGACTTCATTGTTCGAACTAGCCTGGATTCTCGAGGGCTTGAAGGTGCTCTCAAAACGCTCATTAAGCCTCTACGGTCACTAGAATTGATCCTAAATCCTGGGTTGGGACAAAACTCATGGATGCTTCTGAAGACGTACAGTATCAGATAGCTTTCGTACCTTCTCTGAACACTGTACAGTCAAACTTTTTTAGTCTCTCCCAATACGAGAGCTCTCTCATTCCTGTGACGTTCCTAGTGAAACGTCTTTGGACTTGTTCGACCTTTTGCAAACCTTCTGAACTCATTGGAGCCCAAATGGGTCAAGCATATTCAAGATCTGGCTGGACAATCATCGACTTGTACAGAGTTGGCATTGTGATACTGTCTCGGGACTAATATATCCAGCCACACATTTGAAAAGCTTTACCCACCTTCAACTGGATATGCTCATCGAACTTTCCCTTATTTTGGAGGACTACACCTAAATATCTCATAGATGAGACCTGTTCAATATCATTACCTCCATTATTTACGCGTGGAGTATTCAACGGAGTTGATCTGAAGGTCATTGAATGTAATTTCATGGGTCATATCACTCTCAGTAACCCAAGAGTAGATTATAACTAGGTCCTTTGTCAGGCTACTGGAATCTTGGCCATTCCTACCAGAAACTAACTTCGTATCGTCAGCATAAGAAGAGAGACTGGCAGCAATACTAAGCTTTTGAAGCGGGGCAACGAATATTGTAAAAAAAGAGGAGGCCTAAGATGGAACCCTGGGGAACACCTGACTTGACATCATGTATGTCACTAAGGGATCCCTCAACCTTAACAATTTGCTTCCTATCATGAATGAAGCTTTCTATCCAATTGAGAACCTTGCCTTCGATCCCAACGTCATGAAGTCGATTCAACAAAAGGCCGTGATCCACTTTATCAAAGGCCTTGGCAAAATCAAGAATGACAACATCAACTAACTCGTGCCTTTCCAGTCCCTTAATGACCTGCTCTAAATGCTCAATCAGTTGGGTAACCGTACTAAAATGTGCTCGGAACCCGTGCTGGCTAGGAGGAAGGACTTCATTGACTTTAAGAAATTCAACAAGCTTAAACTTCATGATCTTCTCAAACATCTTCGCAATATTCAAAATGAGAGAAGTCGACCTATCGTTGCTGAAATCGGCCTTCAGTATCAGCAATGTTATTTTATACTCATTTGTAACCAAACAAATTGAAATCATAATCTGAAAACCTATTATCACAGTAGGACATTGTATTCCATCGCCGTTACTCACTTTGCGTGAAGTTTGTTCAAGTCGAGCAAAAAAAACCAGTAGCTGTAATCCCAAGTTCTGTTAAGATGAAAGATTTTTTTTAATATTAATTACCTTTCAATCTTTATATGATTCAATAAAGTAAAAGAATAGGCAGGGTGCAAAGCCAACCTGAATCAATGTTCAAGTAAGATTTGTCAATTATTTCACATTATTAGCTTGCTCCAGCAAGCAGCATTTAGATATTGAGCTGCCATAGCAATATGGTGTCAAAGCTACACTATTGACTTGTCAAACTTTGGGTAGCTCAAGAATTTCGTAGCATGTTCACTAACGCTTCACGAAACCTCTATTTTTTCGTCTTTTCCAGGGGTCGTACATTCGATGTTTCATCTTAACTACATCAAGAAAAATTGCCAAAAAAAACCTCCTTAGCTTGAACTACAGAAAAATGGCTCACATTGATAATAAGATCACTGTAACATGAACGTATGACGACTATTGCTTTGCCAGAACGTTATTTTCCACAGTTTGAGCAAGAGAGGGGACTGTTTTGTCAATTTTCCCTTAAATTTATGAAGGCGAATGAGCGAATGCATGACCCAGCGCAAGTATCAGAAAATTAATCGTCGGAACAAGGCTTGGTGAGGCATTGTTTAAGGCATTACAAAATTCTTGAGCCAGAGTTTGAAAAGTCAAAATATGGCTTTTGTTTGAATATTCTATATAGCAATGTTTATGTTTGTTGGCTCTGATGTTTGCCTTTGCTCTTCTCCTACAAGATGCGACAACAAGCCTCAACAGCCTTTTTCTCCATTTCACAAGCATAATAGCAAGAATAGACATCCTGGCAAAGGTCTCTAGACAATATAATTTTGCATCAAGACTCATTTTAAGTAAAGATGATCTATGAAATAAAATTTGCCAAGTCCACAGAAGAGGTTTGCTCTGATGAGACAGATCTTCTCAGGCCCCTTGCTCTGATAGGCTAGGGCTTGGCCCCCATTTTGTGACCAGATATGGTTGGCCAAAAAAAAACCAGTCTAACAAGTGCTGAAAAAAACAGTCCAAGAGAAGAAAGTGAACATGAGAAAACCAATGCGAATCTTTCATTTCAGGATCTTTGGTTTTTAAGACTTAAATCTGAAAAATTTATTGCATATATAACTATCACTTCATCTTCTAGATTAATCCGTTACCCACCTAATCTACCACTATTCGCAAACTTCGTAAAATATCATGCACAATGGGAAGCACTTGCCTTTGGGTGCGGCATCCCTTCAACATTTGCGTCGTCATCAAGGTAGGAACAAATTGTTTGGTCTCTGAGGCTTTAAATCTCGATTCTGCTTGCCTCATTATCCCCTATCGAACTTTACCTCAAATCACAAGTGCCATTTATTGTATCCCTTGTCATGCGAAAGGAACGTGCAGAGTCTTATGTATCTTTCACTATTTCATTTTCTGCTCTATGTCAAATATGCTTACATCCCTCCATTTCTCTCACTTAAGTATATCGCTCACGAATAGTCATGAGAACCTTTATTTGGTCTAAAAAAAAGTGCCAAAACATGTGTCAACAACTATGAATGAGGAACAAATTCTCGGACAATTAATTGCTTTTAAGATGATCAAATGCTCGGGCTCAATTTACAATTGCTTCAAACTTTGTCCTCAAGTGGAAATACATTTATTCTGATGAAAAGCTTTAATATATATGAAAAGACTTGAATACATTTCTGAGAGGGTCAAATTTGGATTTCAAAAGGATAGATTATTGGGTAACTATCAGATTCAGTGCCCATTACTGGATGTACTTTTTAACGTAGGACTTTTCTACAGCATTTCTAAGTTTCTACGTCTTCTCACTTCTATTGTGAAAGACGGGAATTGCTGCGTTCATACATTAATTGCCACTTCCCTTTTTGTCTAATCTTCACATTATTGCGAGGCTTAATTTTCAATTTTATGACCCGATCAAGGTCTCTCTAGCTGGCCCTCTAGCTATTCAATGGCTTCTCTAATGAGGCAAGGAATTCCCGCTAGGGAATAAAAGGCTGACAGTATTGGTCATCCTTTCGGCTTTTTGTTCAGCCTATTTATGCTACAAGTAGGGACTGAGAGGGTTCCGTGATCATTCTTGAAGGAAAGTGCTCAAAGACCAAAGAAATGGTTTCGTCGTCGCACTTCTCCACACTTTCGCCTGAAGCATTGATGGAACTAACCAGGGAAAGGATGGATCATTGAGGGAACTTGGACCACTGAGCACTTAAGAAGACCATTCTTCCCACCCTTAACACAGGAAATTGGATGGAAAGGGAGGAGGAAACCTTTCGACGAGAACGACTGCCTTGACAAGGCTCTAAAAAATGAAGCGAATATATCAGCACTAGCCAGAGCAATGGGGATGATCATGGAGAGCTTTCAGATCTAATGAATTCAATCCTTGGGGAATTCCGATGGATGTGCTTTCCAAGGATGGACAGTAATCCTTATCAGATTTCGTTATCTGGCACACCCATCAATTGTCAAACACGCACACCATCCAGTTGGTGAGTGACACAATCGCAGAATACAAAGAGGTCCCATCCTCTCTCTGCCCATCGTTGGAACGATGTCTGTACCATTATCACCATGGACCAAGACTTTTTCAGCTCTCATTCATGTCCCAGGGACCCAGATCACTCTAATATATGGTCAAATTCCAATCCAACCCGGAACATCATTCTACTTGTTCATATTAGCTTGAAAAGGCATACTGAGATCGACCTCAATTACTGTCTTTATTTCTAGGCATCGACAAGGCCAGAAACGTTCCACATCCCAATCGTAGGTAGGGTCTATTACTTTCTGTATGGAATGCGATGCCACGTCAAAAGTCCACTTCATTGACCCATGCCTATATTTTTTTGGATTCCAACTTCTCGATCCATGATTAGCAACCCAAAAAGTTCGTCCTTTCACAGGACCAAATTCGGTCCCTTGTTTCCTGATCTCGGTTGTCTAAAGGGCATCATGGACTCTGTCTGCTTTCTCCCCCTTGTTCCTTTCTTCGTTCAGTGTTCTCAAGACTTCTTGATTCTATAGATCTATGGAGTTGAATTGGTTATGATATTTTAAGGTATTGGTTTGCAATTCGCATTCAATTATTGTGAGCTACAATAAAAGCAAAAACGTTAGAAAAAGGCCATGGAAATATTATTTAGAATTTGTGTCAAAATCTTCAGAAGTCCGACAGTCCTCACTTTGTGGGGCTCGTGCCTTTGGTTTCTTGGCTTTATATCCTGGTCTCCACTAGTCTTTGGATCATTCACTTGTTGCTTCCTTCCACAGAAAGAAGCGCTCTTGCCCATCATTATCTTGGACTCTCCCGAGAATTGGTACGTTTCGGGAGAGACGGATCGATCGAGTTCTAAAAAGAATCTGTAAGTTGATAGAAGTTTCTCTTGGAAGTCAGTATTTTGAAAAACTAAGGCTTGATTGAACCCCTTTTGAAGGCATCGTGTTAACATCTCAAAAATGGCTTTTCGGTGGAACTTCTGGATTATGATCGTAACAGGGATTGTCTCGTGTCTAATCGCCAGTGCCTTATCCATGGAACCATCGGACCATGAGGAGCATACAGGTAGAATTGAATACGATTGAATTCCACCAACGACTGTTAGCTTTTGAAGATGTAAATTTTTGAAAATAACTGATGTATTTTCCATTAGACTTTGAAAGGTCGCGGCGAATTCCATACATGTACCCTCAACAATACCGTTCAGGGCCTTTCTTTGAATACGACAATGAGGACGAGGATGATAATCCCAAAGAAGAGGGTGAGTTCCCGCTAAAACGAGTTCCAACCGCATTACTTAGCCCCCGGGCCAATTCAAACCCATTGGCCACTAGCATGCATTTTGTGAGCAAAGTTTGCCGTCCAAATTTGCATTCAAATCTTTATGAAAGGGCGGTGGCTTTGATCCCTCCAAGCCACTGGCCCCCTAAGGCCTCAATTTAATTCGGAAAACGTAATGAAAAGAGCTGTGGTGCAATTGAACAACGAATACCTCACATATCGTTAGCAGTGGCTAGATTAAGTAATCCATTTATACACTACCATACAGTCAGAGTTATGAAATTGAATCAGTCTGGCACAGTGATGGCTCAGCTAGACCATTGAAAGATGTCGTTTCCTTGCAGAATTGGTCCGTCAACTTCGGATTCCTTATTACTATCCCAAATATGGTGGAGCTATGAATTATTTCAAGCGGTTTCGCGACAACCCTCAAGGTATGCATCAGGGGGTGCACGAAGTATGTATATCCATCCAGTCCATGCACAGACCATGTGCTATTGTGAGGGTTCCAACGTTGCAGTTGGAAGTCAATGATCTAAGCTGGAAGACGTGTGAAGTAGTGGTTAGCATAGTTTCGTAGTACGAGAGAGGTCCCCAGTTCGATTCCCTTCCGCAAACTTTACATATACAAACGTTTAGACAATAATCACAAAAGGAAGAAACATTGCAATACCTTACGAGTACATTGCCTATCGGAAAAATTGAGCATTGTGCGACAGAGACCCGACCAAAGCACCAACCAAAACGTTATTGAAGATGTCAGAAAAAAAAAATCACTCACTCTTTGACGGGATGAACTTAACTCAAAATCGAAAATGCGATCAAATGATGAAATTCCGATTTGCTTGAGTTAATGAAGTGTGCACTGGTCCCTCTTATTGCCATTTAACCCTTTTGTTGGCATCAAAATCGTTCGTAGTCCCAGCAGTCGGTTATTTTCTGCGCTTGTTTTTTGATCATCCAATAGCAGTCAAAGCCGTCATCAATTAGCTTGTGGGAGCAAGGCATCTGAAAAACAGTTCTTTTTATAACCTTATAGTTCTCATGTATTTTTCACAACAAAAACTTTAGTACTAGCAAACGACGTGATAGAGGTGCTCAGTTACAAGATAGATCTTTAGTAATGATTGCGTATATTTGAATGTGTTCTTTGGCGACGTGTTGCTGAAATGGTTCTAAAATACCTTATTACGATGCGGCGTTATGGTAGGATTAGGTGGGATGAAACAAAAAGCCCCCCAGATAAAACTAAGACCGTATAATGAAGGTAGAAGGGTGAATCGGTACGTAGTCGCTGCCGTAGGAAAAAACCCTTTCAAGATTGGGGAAGCAAGGCCAATTTCTGCGAAATAGTATAAAAGCGTATCTAAGAAAAAGTTCGATTTTACTCTTACGTCAGTGGATAGGTTGCAATTTTAACTTATGCCAAGAACTCACTCTTACACTATGATGAAACAGAAACTGAATGCTCATTGTCGCTTTCCAGTCTATGTAGAGTCAATATGGCGTGTGCAACAAGAATTCTCGGGTGATTCGAATGAAAACATGTTTTTAACTTTTTGCCGTGTTTGGGTGTGAATAATCTAAAAAGCCATCTTCAACCATTTCATATGTGATTAGTAGACTTTGGAAAAAAGTAGAACAAATCGGTAAAAAAGGTTACAAAAAAAGTGAAAAAAAATTGACAAAAATAGTTTGCAAAACAAACCAGAAGTTAGGTGTAGTGAGAATTTTTTTTTTAAATTAAGTCAGTTTTGGATTTGGTTTGAAGTGACCAGTTTTCGATCTCACCAAAAGGGTTGCTCATATTCATAACCATATTCCAAGTTTGTTTTCTGTTTTTCAAGTTTTTTTAACAAATGAGCATAAAAAATGCCAAAAAAGGTACAAAAAAGGGATTTTTTTTTCTTTCCCAGGCATGACGTTTTAGGTAATTTGTCCAAAATTTACCCGAAAAAGGTAAAAACCTAGGTCTTAGGTTTGTACCTTCATTTCCTAGGTCAAGTGATTGGGCTCACTGTTTTTTTGTTCTGTACATTCATTTTATTACAGGCGGATTTTATTTATGATAAAAAGTACAATCTCTACGACACGTTAAGCCTACTAGAGTTGCCACAAATCTGTCTACTTTGGGATTTAATTGAAACAAATGTTTCCATGGTAAGGAAAATATCTCAGAGGACGTAGTTCCGCCCAAACTTTCTGAAATTATGACCATGTTTTTTAAAACACAATTATAGCCATTTTTCCATCACCGAATCACCACCTTCTTGTCAATTTCCATCCCCTTCGTTCTTTGAGACTTGGTGATTTCCAGCTTGTTTTAACAAAAGCAGCACTTAATGTTTCTTTTGAATTAAGTTGTCCGTTTGTTTGAGATGAAAATAAAAAAGGATGTACTTCAGTCATGCCTGATTCGATGAATCAATCAATCCATGAAATCGAATTGAGTATGTTATTTAAGTATGATCCTTAAATTGGCATCTTTGTTCATTTGCCTGTGGTTCTTGTAAACATAACAGTCGCAAACGTCAACGTATTGGAGATCTTATGAGTGATCTCGTTATCGCATCTTTTGATCTCTAATGCATGCTGAACAAATACATTGCCACCTTTGTCATCTTTGGCCTTTTTTTGGCTTGTTTGATCATCTAAAGCAAAATAGTCAGTAATGTTCGATTGATGGTCTTAATCAAGTCAAAAGCTACTTGGACATAAAAGGCGCATAAGCGCATAGAACGCAATAACGACCCCTGTAACGATACATTAAATCTCTCTTTGCAGAAAAGAAGCGTTCTCTGAAGAAACGAGGGATCCCGTACTTTTATCCAAACATGAAATACAACTTCTGGCCAGGTAACACAATCTCGTCTTAATCAAACAAAAGTGCCAAGAAGATGTTAAAAGATGCTCATATTTCAGAATATAAACGCTTCATGCCAGCTGCCCTGAAACGAACCACCAAACGAAATTTGGGCCAGATCTTTTCCGAAGACCTGTCTGCTTTTGGATACGACAAAAGATCACCCTGGGAGGACGATAAGGAATTTTTGGAGGAATGGGAAAATTCTTTGGCTTCATCAGATGAGAACCAAGAGGAACGCAAGCGTAAAAGGAAGCGAGTGGTCGTTTGAGGTTCTGGAATGCGAGAGAAGGCTTTCTAATGACAAATAACGCCCTTCTTACCTTATTAACCTCGTTATAACCACTTCTTGCTGTTGCCCTTTTGAAAAAACTCTTGGTTGCACCACACATATCACAACCAAGTCAATTATCTCGATTAGCTTACACGGATTATCATTACGTTCTCCCTTTTATAGCTAATGCACTCACGGAAGGGACTATTCTTGGCAAAGTTATTCACTTTTACTTTATCCACGTGCACAGTTTCAAATAAATCAGGCGGTTAAATAAAACAGACCGACATGGCAAAAACAGAGTTATTTCTCGTGTTGGTATATTTTTCCAATTTTCCAATGGAAATTGATTGATAATCACAAACTCTAGTGCGGGTGAATGGTTTCAATTCCTGGTCAATATTACTGAATGGACACTGAATTCTTTGATGTGACGTCTATTTGTTGGGCAATTTTTCACCAACCTCTGCGCAAAGACAGATAGATCCTTCCGGCGGCATGAACCCAAAGAAAGTGGATGGCTCTCTGGAGAGATTTTGACAAGCCGAATGGCATATATCAACACTTACAATGAACCTAACGGCCCAGGTTGAATATCTGAATGAAATTTTGTGCTTGAATTATAACAGAGTACTATTTCGAAAAATCGCATGACCAAGGTGAGTGGCTTTCTTAACACCGAGAACTCAAAAAAACGAATGAATGGGGCTTTTGGCGGAATTCTGAAATTTCGAACCCGCCAATTTGAAAATACAACCCAGTAAAACACCCCTAGCAAATGACCACCTTCGAAAATGCTAGTAATCAACCTCAATGCTTCTTCTTGAATGGAAATAAGGTTCTGGACATTCCCGCAAAGAATCCGGATATGTTTCCCAAGCCAGCCTCCATAGCCTGACTGACTTGATTGCGAATGGTTTTGACAGTCGAGGACGATGGGGAGTCATCTCCAAGGGCATGAATATTGGGCATGGTCGAACTTCGAGGAATTCTGCGAGTAGGAATTCGAGTTGGGAGCTTCTTTTTGGCCGCTAGAGAGTTCCGATGTCCAATTCCTGCATGAATAAACATGACCACTTTTTGGTTAAACTGTAATATCTACATACATTAGGAGGCTACAATAAGGCCTTTCACCCCCTTTCACACAAGTGGGAACATACACATATTTGCATAATTTGGACTGTTCTCCTCCTAATTTATGAGAGGAGTGCGTGCCGTTCCGGGTGTGGCGGTACCATATTGACCCGACAACGACAGCGTCGCTACACGGGCATATTATCAGTTATTACCGTGAGTTTCCATTGAGGACTGGCTGGAATCTTGGATCTCAACCTTTCATCATGGTTCGCTCAAAGTTTACTTCCAGCCAATACCTTTTTTACAAATGGACGGGATATTAATTTCCGTTTTTTTCTGGCTTCGCCGGTTTTGATATTTGCGGAGACAATTTGCATACGTGCATATCATTTATCATGTACCTAGTGCGTAAAATCTGATGTCTTCTTGCCTTTGAAATGATGTTGCATGACTCTAGTTTCTATCAATTAGGTCAATCTTTTTTTACAAAAAGAGACGAGTTCTAGGATTTTAAAATCTTAACACATATTCTTTGTAAATCAATTAAATACATTGTAGCTCCACATGTTTCATAACATTTGGTAAAAATACCAAAATATGGAATTACATGATGAAATTTGTCGAAGCTTGCCTTGACAGCTGTTAGTGGATCAACCCTGATGTATTCCATTCAAACACAAGGTATGAATGTTCATTCAATCTAAATTATAACAGATCTCACTCCTCCTACACACAAAAAGAAACTTCAACAGCACTATCTAGCTGCGGTGAAATTCTTTGACACGAAACTTTATTCCTAAAACTTTTTGTCCGAATTTCATCGCTCATATCAAGGCGAATCAAGATTGAACTCACCCCCATTTTTAAAATCCAACTTCCTCCTTGGTGTCACCTGAGCTTTCTTGGGCGTGCCTCCATTTGTCGAGTTGGTTACTCTGCTCCGACTGCTACTTGTGCTCCTCGTACTCCTCGTACTTGATCGAGAGGAATGGGATCTCCGAGATACAGGGGTACGTTTGGCTAAATCGGATTTCCTCGACGATCGCTCTCGACGGGCCATTACAGCGAGCATTTCCGGAGTAGAAGGAGAGGGAGTGACACTTTTCCACCTTAAAATAAATGAAATTGTAAGAATGGCGTTCATATCTTGCATGTAGAAACAATTTGGGCTTTCACCTCTGCAGCTTCTGTTGTCTAGTTAGTCGAGGAGTCCCACTCAGAGGTCCTCGTTTCCGAATGATTTCTATTCGTTCGAGCATGGCTGGGGTCGGATTTTGAAGGGATGATTCACACTGGCGTTGGATAGCTTGCTCTTTTAACTCCTCGTAGGTGGATTCAGACACATGTCGAGACTTCTTGGGCGGAGGTTCGTCATCTCCTGAACTGACAACTTTACGTTTTTTCTGACCCTCCTTCTCAACTGACCCATTCCTCGTTCTTGGAGCCTCCATTATCACGGGATGGCGATTTTCTTTGCCAACGATTAATTCACCTGGCAGAATCTTGGGCGTTGCCTTTAACTCAATGTTGAGCGTGACCTCGTCTAGTTGGTTACTATTCCGTGACATCTCTTTCTTCAGCAGACTTCTCAGGTTGGAATAGTCGGGCTCTTCCTGGAAAGCCAGGTCGTGAATGGCCTTCATTAAGAGCCGAAGCATGGTCAGACATCCCTCCTCTCGGTTGGGGAAGCAGCTGGCTAGTAATTGAGCATGGTCTTTAAATGCATCGATTTTCTTCCCTTGAATGACCGCAGGGTGGACATCACCCAGATTATCCCACGGTAATCGGCCCCCCAGCCATTCGATGAGATTATAGAAAAGGACCTCGATATCACCCCGACGAGAAAAGCAACCCAAATGACAATCGCGGCTAGTGTACTCCAAGGTGCCCTCATGAGCCCAACGCCGATCCGGAATGCACGGCTTGTGCACGCCATTTTGAATGTACCTTGAGCACAGACCGAAATCGACCAAGAACAACTTGCTCCGCATCCTTCCGCGACCCAGTAGCAGATTAGATCCCTTAATATCTTTGTGGACATAACCACAAGCATGAATATATTCCAAGGCATCGAGAACTTGCAGGCCCATGGAGCAAGCGGTCTTGGGCGAGAACGAGTAGCCCGAGGACGAATCTATGATGGATTGGAGGTCCATGCCATATCGAGGCAAGACCAAAAATCGAAGCCGCTTGCCATTGAATACCAACGAACCTGAAGCGACGAAATGCGGCAATCCCAATCGCTCCCATCCTTTATTCTTTTGGAACTGCAACATTTGGTGGGTTCGAGCGGCCCGGAGATAAAAGGCGATTTCGACGAACAACGGTCCATTGGAATGGGGTTCGACCTTGATGACAAATTCGTCTCTCTGACCCTCACCAGGTTCACCACCCGGCCAAGATGAGGCGCCGTTCGATTGGCGGGTGGCAGCATATATCTCGCCAAACCCGCCCAAGCCAATCGATTCACCCAACTTCCACGTCCCTTTCCGATTATCCACCAGAATGTGTCCTTGGGGCAACGGATCGGGCAAGATGAATCCATTGGGCGACTTCCGGGGCAACACGGGCCCGCTTTTCTCCGGTGGATCCTTCTTGGCAAGAGTGTAGCCGCACAATCGGGGATGACTGGGCGGTTTGAATGTGATCTCGAGATCATCATCCGACTGGCCATTCACGGGGTGAGGCGTGGCTTCCCCCGTCCCACAGGCCATGGACGTCGAGGGGACATCTGGGTCTGGAACAGGTTCAGATTTAGTGGGATGAGATGTCCTGAGGGCGGGACCTCGGCGAGGACGAGTAAGGCGTTTTTTATTCGGCGCCATTCTGAATTGGCCCCACAGGCGGGATGGATTCAATGCGCAGTGGCCTTGGAGCCCGAGAAGGTCGATAGAAAAGGTTGGTCGGGGATGAAACACCTCATCTTCAAAAACGGTCTTGAACAACCCTCACATCCATGGAACAGGCTTGCCCAAACGACAGATGTTGGCCAACATCAGATGGCAAAGTCCAACATTGAACACGGGTGAACGTCAACATTTGGGCTGAGATTAATTTTACTAAAGGTTGAGAGAACTTGAATTGTACCATATCTATGGGCAGATGGCATTTAGGTATGATCAATTGTTCTCCAAAATTCAGGTTAGTTAAAGTACGCCAGGTTTTGCTCACCATTTTGGCCTCACTGATTGTTAGGCCATGCAGGGATCTTAGCAAGGGTGACACAATAGCAATAAGGAGAATTAGAACCACATCCACACTTCGGGAACAACAGTAAAAAAACATCCCATATAAATAAGGCTTGATTAAGAAAAAAATAAATTTAAAAATTAATTTATAANTCATCAAAATTCAGGTTAGTTAAAGTACGCCAGGTTTTGCTCACCATTTTGGCCTCACTGATTGTTAGGCCATGCAGGGATCTTAGCAAGCGTGACACAATAGCAAAAAGGAGAATTAGAACCACATCCACACTTCGGGAACAACAGTAAAAAACATCCCATATAAATAAGGCTTGATTATAACCCAAAACTCATTGTAATCATACTGTTGGACCCTCACTATTTGCAATATGTTTTAATTAGTACGAGCTGAACGATACAAAACTTGCTTTGAATCCGTCACCATAGAGTTCGTGCTGTTCTCACCCTCTGAGAATCATCTGTTCGAGTGTCGGCATTTTAGAAGGGGAATACGCTCCAAGTGTTGCCGATTTGGTCAGATTAGTGCTGACTTTGAAAGAATTTGGCATAATCTGGGTCTGGGCTGCCTCCATTAAATTAACTGGCCGTGATCCTTCTTGAATCTTCCATCACCATGGATGGATTTGTCATTCGGATACTGTAGTCGGAATTTGGGACTAGTTTCAATAACTCATTATCATTGTCGCAACAATTATTACTGAGGTGTGGATGACATTCAAATAAATATTTTTCATCCTGAATCCGTCAATCTGATATTGTACCGGAATGCAATGTAGATCGAAATCCACAAGCTCATGGCAAAACCTCAAGATCTAATCTAATCTGAATCAATGCAAACATCATTTTCATATCAAGTGTTGTTGGGACTTGTTAGGTTTATTTCATTTTTTGAAAACGACAAGGTCTACGAAAGAAGTATCAACATGAGAATTCCCTTGTTTTTTAGGCAACGGCTCTTTTATAGAAAATATGTTTTCTTTTGATCCACAACTCATGTCATTTTTCATCGTCATTGACCACATAATTCTTTCTCATTGGATTTCAGGCTTGAAATTAACTT
The DNA here is from genome assembly GCF_007210705.1 of Tigriopus californicus. NCBI lineage: Eukaryota > Metazoa > Arthropoda > Copepoda > Harpacticoida > Harpacticidae > Tigriopus > Tigriopus californicus. The sequence goes on from NC_081444.1 coordinate 7,783,757, forward strand.
GGCCGCATTACGAAAATAAATGGCATGACTTGGGCGAGGCACATTTTTGGCCCAATGGCGTCAACTGTTTGGCTTTGTTATCAAAGAATGATATGGCCACATAGTTTCAATGCATGATCGAGGCTGAACGGGCCACAAGTACAACATCCTCCATAGTTTAATAATAATTTGAAGGAAAATTTCAAAACGTAGATTCAAACAGGTTCTGGGGGTGTAAGGGTATGTTTTTGCCTTCTCTGTCAAGCAACATGTAGATGAAAAAGAAAATTGTATCATAATATCTTCCAGCACTGGGATTCGAACCTGCCTCCTAGACTGATCAGCATTTTGCACATCCTTAATATTTGGAAAAGGAAAACATTCAATTCTATAAAATTGGTCTTCGGTCGCCAAATACCTGTTGGAGGCCGCTTTTCATGTCTAGGGTTTTATAAAAAAAAATACTGGTCAAAGATTGATTTCCAAACACTCGAGCAATTTTAAGGATGGCTGACATTGCTCGTTACCATAACGTTAACGATTGTTACATCAGAGCACCACTAAGAGAACCAGAAGTCTCAGAAGCGGAATCGTTATTTTGGTGGATCCTGTATAAAGCATGATTGACTTTGTCACTAATATGATTAATTCCAACGTATTCCCTCGACATATGCCTTGAGAATCTGATAAATGGTTTGTTTTCAGCGACCATAGTGGTGATATTGTGTAAATGTAATTCGAATATAATTTAATACAAGTCCAGACACAAAGGTTTTTAGGCAATTGTCGCTTTGTTACCCAAGTTCGATTGATTAGTTCCATGGCAATTTGCACCATTGCTATGTGTGATTTAAAATGAACCATCCGCCCCCAATAATATCGGAACACGTTAAATGCATATCGTGGAGTTGAATCGCATTCTTGAAGATTTACCGGTAGATGGCGCCATATCAAGGCGACGTTAGAAAAGAATAGAGCTTACATTATCTTGAATAAGCTGTTTCACGGATGCTTTAATATCTGGATCCATATTTTCATTTGATTTTGATTCTGCAAAATCCTGGCTATTATTTCGCGGAGTATTGGAGTCTCATCGTCCAACCCTGGTTGGTCATAAAATGAGGTCCTATAGTTAGTATCCACTAAATGTGGTAGAAAAAGGTATCAGTCCCCCTGATGGAGAGTAAATTTGCTATTTCTGTGTAAGATTGTGAGGCTATGCTTCGGTCAGTGCACGTGGCGCAATCTGGCTCGCTTAACTTCTAGTGACATTTTGAAATCAGATTGTTGTTGTTGTTGAATCGAATGTATTTCGGTTTTAACTCCTATCAAGATGAGGTTCCCTAAAGCAATGTGAAATGGTAGGTTTCATCAAAGAATGGAATACATAAGCATAAGGTGCTCGTTAGCGTGATAGTCTTCTACTCAACGTTTCTACAAGTATCTCTGATATATGCTCCTGAGGTGGAGGCATCAATCCTTTCCAACCTCCTTAATCTTATTTACCAACTCGAGCTTTCGAAACCCAGGTTTTGTTAGTTTATTTATCAAAATTTTAGATTTTGAGCGATAACGGCTTTTACGATTGCTAGTGTTCATAGGACTCTAAAAGTCAAAAGTTTTAGATCTGAGAGTGCTCGTCGACGGTCTTGCTCTCGATTTCTTTTGCTATTGTGCATTAGAGGAACTGCAAACTACTCGTACAAGATGATACCGGAATGATTTCATCAGTCCTTTTTGTTATGCGTTCGAGCACATTTGTTTTTATCAAGCAAAAATCCATGCTTTCCTCTCAATCGACATTGCGTACGACTTCAAAAAGCATCGCACACTAACAGTTTTTGGATTGCTACTTTCTTCACCGAGTAACTTCTGATAAAAGGTGGTTTTGGAAAAAGATGAAATTTCAGTGCAAACCTTGACATTAACCGTTGACTATTTCAGCACACGTTCCATTTCCCCCGATCTTAAAATGGCGAAAGTTGATCAATGACAACAATCGATACGTTTGGACATGTCCACAAGGAACTGAAATAGAAACCAGGAAGAAACCTCCGTGAGAAATTTGATAAGCCTTTAATCAACATCCACATTCGAATGGCATTCTCCGAGAGCGATTCGCGAAGTAATACTCGTTCAAAATTCGCCTCGAAAATGTCTTCTTTCACTCGTACTATGTACATGTGCTGAATACCCACTAAGTATTCAATCACATGTGTAGCTACCTAGACTCACCAAGTTGAAATGGACCTTGGAAACACTTGTTCCCTCCACAAGAGTCTTCATCATCGGAACACGCACGGAACAGTTTTACTTTTCACAACTCTGTAGCTTCCTTTAAAGACCTCGATTGCATCATCATCATCATGTCTTATTCTCATCCAGGATTCAACATGGCCAAAGTTCGAGCGCTTGAAAGCCGAATACGGAGCTTGGAACAAGAAGTGGCTCATCTTCAGGATCGGCTGAATTCTGAAGAAGGCAAAGTGATCTCATTGAAGCGACGGTTCGATTTTGTACTCAAAGAAACCCAAACCCGAGAACGGAAACAGGCCCAAACGCAAATCCAGGCTCTGAGACATAGGTAATAAACTATGTATCCCTAATTCATCTGTCAAATGGCACTGGCAAAGGTGAAAGCAATTGACGGTGGTAATCATTAGTCCAATCATCAGCAACGAAATCAACTCGTTCTTCCAAGTACTTGAATTTGGCAAATGGCATGCTAATCTGGCCTTAGCTTCGTGGTTGCAACTAATCTTTCAGCCACGTAATTGATCAGAATACACTCGTATTTGTGTTTGCTTTTTTTTTGACAAAGCAGATAAATGCAAGTGACAAATAATGGCAGCAAAGGCTCGCCTCTTTTAAGATGATAACATCTCAACATGCCAAAACTTTAATGACATCAAACGATCGCGAGACTTGGTACTCCTCTGGACTTGGAAGCACCTTCATCAAAGGCTTAAACTAATTCTTCTAAGGGGAGAAACACAAAATATTTTCCATCCTCATCATTCATACGCAGACGCATACATGTGCCATGACATCGAATTTTTTACGTCATTCTTTCGGGAAGATCAGGAATGCTCATCCATTTTGACAAATATGCTAAAGGAATCAGAGTCTCTCTATAACAAAGCAACTTCATTCAATGACAAAGATGCAACGGAAGATGAGCATTTCAGTGAAAGATGCGGTCTAATTTGCAGATTGGAAATGATCTCGTTCAAGGAATTGCAACAAAGTCAGGAGCGATGGCATCGTCAGTTTCAAGCGGATTTATCCCGTCAAAGTCACATTCACGAGGAAGAAATGAGAAAAATGAGAAGGAACTACGAGGAAAAGATGAGCCATTTGAAATCTCAGTTGGATTGGTCGAAACAAGCTATTCTTCAGTCCCAAGAGGAGCACCAGTCCAAGTTCCTCGTATTAGAGCAAGTAAGACAGTTTCAGGTCAGTCTGCCGAGAGAGTGGATGCAAGCTAGCTGATGTTGGATGACAAATGTCTCGCTTCTCAAGTTCGAAAACATGGCAATTCCGTGGGAAAGAATAACTCAATATGTCTGTTACATGCCTCTCGTTAGGAGCCCAGGGTATTTTGTAATTGAGACAAATGCTGTCACGAATTGTGGAACAGGAGCAGAAACCAAAGTTCTGAGAGAATTCATTCAGATGTCAGACCATCTTGTGTGAACAGATTTGAAATGCAGTGAGAAGCCAAAGGAATCGTAATCGTCTTAAGGTTGTCGAACCAACCAACTTACCAACCAACCAACCAACGAGGCCATTGACCATCGGCCATATTTCTTTTTGAAGGGGTTCGAGCCAGTTTGGCTTGTGCTATGTATTGATTTTGCTTGAAGGCATGGAAAGAGAAAGGGAAGCATTTATTGTCGCACGCTTTCACAACGAAATGTATTCTGTGAAGGCGATGCTGGTGTTACCCCCCTCTTTCTCTGGACTATAATCCAAACAATTTGGACCTACAGAGTACTCATCAACCGCAATTGCGTCATCCAGACTCACTGCACAGACATTAATTTTGATCGCAGTCAATAAATTTAGGGTGAGAAAATCCTGGCTTAGAGTAATTGAAATTTGTGAATTATGGTCCATCAATCATGGCCAATGTGTTGAGGTGAACGATGAAGCCAACCAGCATAGGAGATTCCAAGAGGGAAAGCGTGGCTGGTTATGACTTTAGTTGAATGCAGGTAACTAGAGGCCCTCTAAGGCAAATTGATTTCTTAACTTAACCACATCTATGCTCTACTTGCGGGTAGACAATGAAAATGCAATCTCAACAAATTGAAAGGATATGGGTATACATTTACTTAAGAATGTTCATCAGTTCATCAGTAAGACGAGTACGCTTCGAATGGTTTAGGGGGAATTTAGGATTGAAATGCAAGGTTAAACTGTGGCAAGACGAAGACAAGAATTAGTTCTCAACTATGCAATGTCATTGATTGAGAAACTTGAATTGACAACATTTTTCTTCTGATTATGAAACCGATAGAGCATGAACGTTTTCATTCTTCAAGTGATGTTCGTGTTGCAATCGTGTCAAAGTCATGTCATAGATTCAAGTTTTATTACCCTTCACTCATTGAAGCAGTCTTCAAAAAAGTGTCTTTCGGAATATGCCGTGATGATTGTCTTCAAACCTTCAGAGTGGCATTTCAACTTGTGAACTCCATCCTGGGCAATTTTTGTCCATTTTTGACAACTTCAAGTAGGTGTTACATAATTGAGAGCAAAATTGCATTTTCCTCACATCTTGTTCGCATGGAAGGAGCATTCATACCAGCCAATCCTTTCCTTCATCAACAAGATAATAACGCCGAATAGAGTGGACTTTTTAGCATTCGAAGCAAATTTGGCGGCTTACTTTGTCAACGAAACGAGACCTGTCTAGGTTTAATTAATTGCCAAGTCTTTCACGGTTGATTTTCATCACCCTAAAGCGAGTTAAATGCATCTGAGACCTGGTCATTCATCATAATAACAAACCGACCACCGAGCTTTTGCCACACCCTGTTCACTTTCATGGAGTGCACACTTTTCCACTTTCGGCGCCATTCTCCGACAGATCAGTGAATCGTTGGTACGCATAAACAGAGACGACCACGTGGAACTACACATGTACGTTCGTTTATCATGGGAACGGATTGACTGGGTGGTAAATAGAAGCCATCTAAATATGGTAGTCACCACGCCGCTGGTCTTCACGTACATATTGTACGTACATACGTACATGTTGTACAATGTAGATGTAAACCACGCCAGCGTCAGACACATCAGGATGGTGGAGTGTCATTTTGGCTGTTTTTAGTAAATTTCCATGCCTGTTGGTAGCTCGGAATTGAATGAAGGATGAATGGTGGTGCAAGCAGTAACATAAGTAGTGGTGGTGGTGGAGCCGTGGTGCCGTGGTTGGGATGGTGGCATTCTTTTTCCTCATGGCACTCGAGCGTTGGTTGTATGTACCGATGACGCCGTCAATTGAAAGTTAGTTGGAATCGTGGACACTCGGGTTTCAATCCTTATTAGTGATGTCAGTGTGTTTGCTTAGAAGCTGTTTTCTCTCTCCCAAAGTCGGGAAGTGTTGTGCTGACCTCTGACAAAGTGACAAAGATAGAGAAACGGAACTTCGAATCGCGAATCGCTCTTAGTGTAAGTATTTGATTCATCTCATCAGCTCAGATTTTGAACCTCATAATACACAAGCTCGATTGAAATACTTTTTGTAAGTACACACTTCAGACTCGTCCCAATTGGCCCGACACAAGTTCGTTAAGGTCTTTTTTATTCGTGATCGTGACTTCCCATTTCCACAATGGTGGTCATTTCGAATCAGCCAGTAAAGTCATCGTCTCAGTTATGTTTTCCTCTTCTTCATTCTCCAATCTGTTTTTCCCCTCACAACAAAGACCCTCAGCTTGTGTTGTCCAATAAAAAATATTGGTCAAGGCAAAACGAGCTGAATGAGAATGTCCATGAATATCTTGCTCGCGTCATGGTGCATTAACGCGTTCATCTTCGACGACCGCTTGCATTGTACGTAGAGTACCCCCTCCAACTTGTCCAACGTGAAGCCCTCAATTCGGAGACGGCCTAACCATGAGCTATATTAGAGCATGATGATTGAAAAGGATTTTTTTTCCTCTCTCTCTCTCTCTTTCTCTTTTAAATCAAATAATTCGAATCTAACTGTCAGCATGATCATCTTTTGTCCCGCGCTTTCTCAGGTGTGCCAATGCCAACAACGTCCCTCTTCATCCTCCATTATATCCCGTCCTCGTCCATGGGGCAATTCAGGCCCGATTTCCCGGTCGGCAGTGACCATCAATGATGATGATGATGATGATGATCCGCTGATTCATTCGGACAGTTGTCGTTATCTTCAGAGTTCAACTGGAGGTGTTGAGGTCCCATCTCGCAATTTTGTTGACCAATGCTGTTGTTATTGCTTCGAAGATAACAACAGCAATCATCTCAAGGCCGTTTATCCTCAGCCTTCATTCGTTGTGAGTGCTCCCACCCATCAACCCAAATCGGAGCCCAACCTGGTTCGAGTTGGCCAAGAGCTGGGCCCACAACGACGAAATCTGTCCCTGAAGTCCATTCTCAGGCCGGATCTCGACTCAGATTCAAGTGACGAGGAGTATTTCAGCATGTATTCCTCATTGGAGTACACCCCGGTGCGTGACTTTAGTGGCAGTGGCGGTGGCGGAGTCGGATCATCATCCTATATTCCAAGAATACGAAGGCACTCTTCGGTAAGAAATTTTCCTCCTAACAACGACTTGATACGGCGGGAAGGGTTTGCGAAAGTTTATGCTTCAGATGGCAATTATCGATAAACGGAAACAATTGCTCTGCCTCTTTTCAAATATGTTTTCCTTAGACCCTATTATGGGCTATGTTTGGCTCTCATTGAGGTGAGAGCTTGATTGCTCCGTACGTTTGGCGAAAAATGTAACGCCAACTATGTCTAAAAGTCACGAAAGGAACAGATTTACTTATAATTCTAAGCAAAATGACTGAAGCAACCAATTTGAAGACGATAATGGGTTTAGTCAATTAATTGTTTGCAAAAGCTGGAGAAAATTGATCAAATTTTGGGTTGCCCGTAAATGGCATGAATGAAATTCTTATCATACCAGTCAGAACTGACATGAAAGGCACTTGAGACAGCTTTTTGTTGAGGTCAACGTTTTTCATAGATATTGTTAGGAAATTTTGCACTCACCATTCCATGGCGGCTCTTTATGAGCCATAGTTAGCAACATTGGCCAAATTCAATTAACAATTTGAGTCTTATGTCAGTATGCCAAATGTAAACCGATGACTTTCTGAAGATCATCAAATCTGTGGCTTTTTGGTAGCCGGACGAAATGCTTCAATTTTTTTCGAATTCAAAATCTTGGTTTAAATTGGTCTCAAAAACAACTTTCAATCTCATAACTTGGCTTGGAAAAATAGATTGGCCAACAAAATGCAAAATGTGGTGGAGTCAAATCCTGCACTTCAAGCATCCATACAGAAAGTGGAAGTAATAACCTTGAAGTGTTTAAGATCGCCAACTTTCAATTAATCGACTTCCCCTGGACAGTGAAATAACAGTGAAATAACATATATGTACGGTAAGTTAAGAATACTACAAATTAAATGTAATGGAGAAATTAAGTGAATAGTTCCAAATCACGCAACCTTCGTTTGAACATGTTAGGTCAAGAGGTTCAGGGTTATAAAAGCATTCCATGTCTCATAAATAATCCCCATTACAGGAGTGATACCCTAGCCATTATGGTTGTTACAGTTTTCCTTGGAGCCGCAACTGAAATGGTGGTGAAAGTTAATCTCGACCAATCGTATTGCACATGAAAAATCTGAACTTGTCTCATCAATAAAGAAATGCATGACCAATCCCAAGAATTAAAATGATTAGGATCGATTTATAACNTAAAAAGACATGCAAACTATTTCTCTCGGAATTTCGATGTCTAGGAAATGATGTTCCCATGAATTTGGAAGGCTCTTAGAGGCTCATAAACTTCCTTCAATGACCTTCTAATTGAGGGTTACTTACCTACCAACAAGCAGATAATCAGCTCGAATGGTCTAGATTTCCTAGTCTAAGAGATATTAGCTTGTAATTATCCTTTTTCACCCTCATAATGAACCATTCTAGTCAGTCAGTCATTCTATATGACAGCCAGCCATGCCAGCAAGCATAAACCAAGCAGCGAGTGAATGCGTAAGTCTAATC
>NC_081444.1:7792049-7792956 GCF_007210705.1 Tigriopus californicus
AGAAATGCATGACCAATCCCAAGAATTAAAATGATTAGGATCGATTTATAACATGCTTCTTTGACTTGGAACGATACCTGAGTTTTTGAAAAAAAATTCCACCTATCTTGAGGAGCTCAAAAAGTTGGTAGTGAACAATCGGGCAAGGAACAAACAATTAAAACACTTGACAATTGAAACAATTGCTGGACTACAACCGGATATTCATTAAAGGTTTGGATGTTCTATGTTTGATAATGTGCTTCAAATTGTAGTCGAAGTATTGTGTAAAAATCGATTCTACTGCAACTTGTAACTGTTTTTGTAATTTGTACAACTGTGTTGTAATTTTGCAACTGCAAAATGTAAAATATCTTGACCCAACTTGGTTGGCTGGCTCTCCATACTACCTTTGGAAAGTTCACAAAAAAGGTATTTCTAAGGCAAGAACTTTTAGATGAGAATATTTTGAAACAGTTGCCGACAGCCCAATAATCGGAATTAATTGTTCTTGATGGTGGTCTTTTTGATTCAGTTTCTGGTACCATTTGCCAGAAGCATGTGCGAACATGAAATCGGGATTCCGAAAAATTCTCAGCCAAGTCTGAATAGAGCACTACAAAGGCGTCAGTCGTCGTAAAGTATGTATGAAGACGAATTACCTTTTCGGGTATGTTCTGGTGGTATTTATTTATGATCTTGGGTTTCGTTGTTGCGGCTATTTATGAGAGAAAGCTGCGTAGTTAGCCTGGAGCGCTCTGAAACAAAATTCCGGCACGAACCCTTTTTACGTCCACAACCTTTTGCACAGGTTTGTTCTTTCGTTCGTTCGTTCGTTCGTCCGTCCGTCCGTCGGTTCATTGGATTTAAAGAGCAGCATAACAACATACCAGAGAAAGTGGAAAGAAAGACTATTTGCTTTCAATAT
>NC_081444.1:7792987-7800180 GCF_007210705.1 Tigriopus californicus
GGCTCAAATTTTGGGTTGCCCGTAAATGGCATGAATGAAATTCTTATCATACCAGTCAGAACTGACATGAAAGGCACTTGAGACAGCTTTTTGTTGAGGTCAACGTTTTTCATAGATATTGTTAGGAAATTTTGCACTCACCATTCCATGGCGGCTCTTTATGAGCCATAGTTAGCAACATTGGCCAAATTCAATTAACAATTTGAGTCTTATGTCAGTATGCCAAATGTAAACCGATGACTTTCTGAAGATCATCAAATCTGTGGCTTTTTGGTAGCCGGACGAAATGCTTCAATTTTTTTCGAATTCAAAATCTTGGTTTAAATTGGTCTCAAAAACAACTTTCAATCTCATAACTTGGCTTGGAAAAATAGATTGGCCAACAAAATGCAAAATGTGGTGGAGTCAAATCCTGCACTTCAAGCATCCATACAGAAAGTGGAAGTAATAACCTTGAAGTGTTTAAGATCGCCAACTTTCAATTAATCGACTTCCCCTGGACAGTGAAATAACAGTGAAATAACATATATGTACGGTAAGTTAAGAAGACTACAAATTAAATGTAATGGAGAAATTAAGTGAATAGTTCCAAATCACGCAACCTTCGTTTGAACATGTTAGGTCAAGAGGTTCAGGGTTATAAAAGCATTCCATGTCTCATAAATAATCCCCATTACAGGAGTGATACCCTAGCCATTATGGTTGTTACAGTTTTCCTTGGAGCCGCAACTGAAATGGTGGTGAAAGTTAATCTCGACCAATCGTATTGCACATGAAAAATCTGAACTTGTCTCATCAATAAAGAAATGCATGACCAATCCCAAGAATTAAAATGATTAGGATCGATTTATAACATGCTTCTTTGACTTGGAACGATACCTGAGTTTTTGAAAAAAAATTCCACCTATCTTGAGGAGCTCAAAAAGTTGGTAGTGAACAATCGGGCAAGGAACAAACAATTAAAACACTTGACAATTGAAACAATTGCTGGACTACAACCGGATATTCATTAAAGGTTTGGATGTTCTATGTTTGATAATGTGCTTCAAATTGTAGTCGAAGTATTGTGTAAAAATCGATTCTACTGCAACTTGTAACTGTTTTTGTAATTTGTACAACTGTGTTGTAATTTTGCAACTGCAAAATGTAAAATATCTTGACCCAACTTGGTTGGCTGGCTCTCCATACTACCTTTGGAAAGTTCACAAAAAAGGTATTTCTAAGGCAAGAACTTTTAGATGAGAATATTTTGAAACAGTTGCCGACAGCCCAATAATCGGAATTAATTGTTCTTGATGGTGGTCTTTTTGATTCAGTTTCTGGTACCATTTGCCAGAAGCATGTGCGAACATGAAATCGGGATTCCGAAAAATTCTCAGCCAAGTCTGAATAGAGCACTACAAAGGCGTCAGTCGTCGTAAAGTATGTATGAAGACGAATTACCTTTTCGGGTATGTTCTGGTGGTATTTATTTATGATCTTGGGTTTCGTTGTTGCGGCTATTTATGAGAGAAAGCTGCGTAGTTAGCCTGGAGCGCTCTGAAACAAAATTCCGGCACGAACCCTTTTTACGTCCACAACCTTTTGCACAGGTTTGTTCTTTCGTTCGTTCGTTCGTTCGTCCGTCCGTCGGTTCATTGGATTTAAAGAGCAGCATAACAACATACCAGAGAAAGTGGAAAGAAAGACTATTTGCTTTCAATATGAATGAGTGTAGCTCAAAAGATTCAGCGAAGAATCCGTCTCCTAATGTCGACTGTATCTGTCCAATTTTTCTTTCCGTTAATAGGACAGAGAGCAGAGATTACTTCACTAAAAAGACATGCAAACTATTTCTCTCGGAATTTCGATGTCTAGGAAATGATGTTCCCATGAATTTGGAAGGCTCTTAGAGGCTCATAAACTTCCTTCAATGACCTTCTAATTGAGGGTTACTTACCTACCAACAAGCAGATAATCAGCTCGAATGGTCTAGATTTCCTAGTCTAAGAGATATTAGCTTGTAATTATCCTTTTTCACCCTCATAATGAACCATTCTAGTCAGTCAGTCATTCTATATGACAGCCAGCCATGCCAGCAAGCATAAACCAAGCAGCGAGTGAATGCGTAAGTTTAATCACCAACTAGCCCGCCAAGCTCTCGTACTTTGATCATATTTCAAAAAACTAATTTCAAGGGTCAATAAAATCATCGCCCTTTTTTATTTTTCTGAAGCGGGCTTGTACGTAGTTCACAATCAAGCTTAAATGTTTACAAAGTGAAGAATAGGAGTCCTTCCTGTCCTGTACTTTGCGTCCCTTGATGTTCCACGGCGATGCCATAAAATACCCCCTAAATGGCACCTGTGTTCCAACTTTAGGAGCAAGCAAGAGAGAAGAGGTTGGAGCCCCTCTCATGATTCTCTCATTACACGGACCATATTAATGGTGGTCACGGAACTGTGACGATTTGTTTCCTTAACCTTGAAGCGGGTATTGGCAAAGAAAAAAGCAAGAGAGACGGGCACATGTATGAATTTCTGGTCCTCAACTCAATTAATCAACGGAAGTGACTCAGTTTCTATTGTGCGGAGTGCACCCTGCCGAAAATGCAATTGGCGTCCGAGTCGTATTTGGATCAAGAGATCAAGGGAAATGATTCTAAGAATACGTACGTAGTAGTGCTCTCGTCTGATGTGGGTGTCTCAGCAAGGACGTTTTCAAGCTTCAGATCAGAAGCAACTCGAGAGTAGTAGAAATTTATGGCAGTGATTTAAATATCAAGTTGGATTGGCCTTGCCTTGATTTTTATAGGAAAGGTTACGTTTTGTGTGTGGGTAGCACATCCTTTCACATTTTTCCTTATCCTTCCCTCTTGTTCCTTAGCAGTCTGCCTGTGTAAATACGCCATCTTACTCATTGCGTGGGCGTCTAAGATGTCTATCAAGTCAGGTCGTTCGTGGTTGGTTTTGGGTGAAAATGACAGAATTGTCAACTCTCTAGTTAAATTTGCTCAGTTTCAGGCCAGACAGGAATTTGGAATCCGAATTTATACGGAGACATGCGCCTTGTGTCTCGAAAAGAGAAATTACGGTTCGTTGAAATGGTTTGTAAAACGAACGAGTAAGTCTTAGAATTGGATTTAATTACTGGAAACTGAATCGAAACGAGTCAAATGACGACAGTCATCATATGGACATTGCAGATTCAGCGTCAAGAAGTCCATAAATTACTGTAGATGTGTCGTCAAGCAAGAGAAGAAGCCAAAGAGAAATTGGGTTCAATTTGCATCTTTTCATTTGAAATGGTATAAGTAGTAGGTAGCATTATCCGAGTCAAGATCAACCCATTCCTCATTCCTGAGTGGCCTCTACCCATGAATGACCTTGGTTATGCAGGATATGTGTTCAACATAATTCACTGCCAGTCATGACTTCAAACCTTTTGCATCTCATCCAAAGCTCACATCGCCATCCGTCGAAAAACCTTCGCTCTCCGCTCCATCATCATATCCATCCAGCAACTCTTTCCTTTTCGTTCACGACTGAATCGACGACGATCTGGCTTTGACCCTGTTCGACAGTTTCTTTTTTAATTTTCATCCTTCTATCCATCCATACATAGACTCGCCTGAAACAACCTCGACAACGATCCCATAGCGATAGATCCTCCTCGAGGACCGGGATGCTTGGTCATTGCCGAACTCTTTGGAGCAGAATACTTGCGCCAATTAACAGAAACGAATTTCCCGTGCTCGCATTTCCCCCTCTGCCAACTCGGTGGTTAACCCTCTATCGTAGTCAGTCAGTCAGGCAGTCAGTCAGGCAGGCAGTCAGGGGTTTGGGGACTCAATCACCGGCTAAGGAAGAGAGGGGGCAAGCATGGAACTTGGAAGGAGTGACCACTGTTTTGATTGTGCGGAAAATAGACAGGCCAGGAGCCTCTCCACAGATTGAGAGGGAAACCTTTTGCCAGGCCAAATTGGACGCTCTAGAATGGAGGACGCCGGATGATGCGCAGTGCGCACTTTCTGCACCGACAGCACCACCGCTCGTCGGTAGTCAGTCGTCAGCTCATAACTGTAATGCATTGGATTCTATACGCTCAAGAATCTGTTTCGCGCCCGGCGATGAAGGGAAGGAAGTTAGTTAGTTGTGCGGGTGTTGAGCTCGCTCAATGGAATGCTTCAGTCGGAAGTTAGCTCTTACCAGGTGCAGATGACAGAAACGTGGCTCTTGATTTGATAGGGAGGTAGTTCCAGGGCAGTATTTGAAGACATCTATTTCGGTCTATCATGGCCCTCAATAATCGTGGGGACCTTCGTCGGGCCGTGTCCCACATTGAGTATGAGAGTGCGCCACGCCAACCCAAAGGCTCTGAAGTGCAAACAATTTTGGCCGGTGCCATTCAATCGGTGACCCACGATCATTCAGACTTCGAGTCCCTGAGCTCGTCCCAATGGTATCATTCGCAGGGCGGGGGAAGCGGGTCTTCCTCCCTCTCATGCCTGTCCCTTCCAGTTCGTTCCAAGATCCCACTGCCCGTGCAAAAGGGTCTGGAACCTTCAGTGAAGGGTCATAAGAAGTTGATGCGGGAGGCTTCTTCACCGTGTTTGCTTTCGTCAAATACGCTCAAGAAGAAGACCCCGCCCCCCATACCTCCCAAGCCACGCCTATTGGCCAAGAAAGTGAAACCAGTGCTGCAGCGAGAGACGTCCCTGCCTCCAAATCTCGAGACCCCCTCTCCTCGTCGGGGTTCGTTCGATTGGAGACCTCCACGGCCGAATCGCGAGCGATCGTTTGATTCTTTGGCCTCGGTTCCCGCCACACCCACACAAACATTGGTGGGAAAAGGCAGTTCCAGAATACCCATTTGGAGAGGAAGCCAGGAATCCTTGAACAACAAACGTTGGGAATCTTGCTCGAACATTGAGGTGCGTCTTTTTCCTTTTGTCTTTCTTTATCGCTTATTTTTTCCCTTCCTCTCGTGTTTCTTGAGCCAGCTCTCAGTTTTTGAAGCAGAGGCCACGTAGCTTGTCTTTCCATTCCTCACTCCAAGCACAATTTTTCTCCTACGATATTTGCTTATCTGATTTCGAAGCTGAAATTGCGGGAAACTCAGGCATATGCATTAAACGTGTTCGCACTTTCAGCAACCTTAATCGACCTGAGTGTTTTATGGCTTGGCTGAGCAACAAATGCCAAGGGACTGGTGAACTGTGGTACTTCAAGTGCTTCTCAGAATGTGCGAGTTCATTCCTCTCAATCTATTCTCGGGTCATTCATACGATCTAATGAAACCCATTCAGAGCAGCAGTACTACCAAATGCGAGATAAGCATCTTATTAGGAGGCTTTCCTCCTAAATGGTAGGTTTATTATAAGCTAATGGTAGCCCAAGGAAATTCGCCACAAGAGCACTCCTCTAAGGCCAAGTGGTGCACAAAATGATCATCAATTTGCACCTCGTGCAAGCTGACGAGAATCGTCGAGGACATACGTCTTTTTTTAACGACATTCACTGGAAGCCTGTGAAGGAACTTATTATTTTGGATTCACAAAGAGCAGCAGAAAAAAACTGCTTCCATCACTTGGAGCTCACGAACTTCAGGAGAAATTACATACCCGAAAATTGATCTTGGCTCCAACTTTGGTCCATGAGGAGGGTAATGAAGCTCAATAGCATACGATTTGCACCGCCATGCCAGTTGGTGTGCCAAATGAGAATCGTTGCATTCTCGGTGGGTTAGGTGCATTCGCAAAAGGCAGCAGGCTCAATTTGACGAAACGCCCAAGTCCAAAAAAAAGAAGGCTACCGTCATGACGAGAAAAAAAGGAAACCGATTTCTCGCCCAATTCATGATTGCCATTCGCCACTCTATAACACGGGTAATTCATACCACTTACGACAGGGATAGTATCAATCATATCATGTTCAAAATTAATTCATACTTGCCCAAAGCAAGCCCTAGCAAGCTCCTTGATGTGATCCCTGGGCCTGTTTGATATCCTTTCGAAGTCATCAATAACAAGCACACGGTACAGGTAGATCCCGAAATTGAGTTTGAGTTTGCAACAAATTGAATCGACCGAAACAACGGCTGTACCGTACATCCGCCACAGGTAGATCCCGAAATTGAGTTTGAGTTTGCAACAAATTGAATCGACCGAAACAACGGACATGAAGAGATTTGTGTTAGTTCTCCGTGAATTGCCTCAGGGTGATTGAGCACTGCTAGGAGTGACTCCATCCAAGCAAAAAAAAAGAGTTAGTGGATTGGAGACTTCAATGGGAAATCACGTCGGGCTAACAACTCAATGAAAAAGAGAGAAGAAACGACCCTGGGCAAGAAGTCAAGTCTATCATGTTGATGTAACAATTGATTGGTTGGTTCACTCAATGCCGATGTCAATCCCCTCCTATCTTGGCGATTGTCTCAATCTAGCTGAGCAGGGTGGGTACAAGAAGGCTGGACAAGGGGCGGATGGATATGGGCGGGGGTGGGCCGTCGACAGATGGAAGTTGTCACCAAATCTGAAATTTCACTCATCAATCCTCGTTCCTCGATAGACATGACAGACATCCAGTTGTAAACGTCTTCGTTTTCCAACGACACTTCATTTTGTATTTGTTGTTCGATTTTTCTTTCGAAAGTGAAAAAGCTTTTCTCCCTTAGGCAAACGAAGCGTCTTTAATCACCTCCTCCCATCATACCTGGGGCCCTTTAAATAGATGGGCCTTCTCAATTCCCTCGGTTTCGAAGATGTGTTGTGTACTGCATGTCTGAAGGAGTTGGGTGGTGTTTGGGTTGGTAATGGTGCGATGGCTGAATTGACCGCTCGTTCCGTTGTCGTTTTGGCCTGCATCCTCATCATCTTTTGATCCTGGCGTATGCATCATCCTCTTTGCTTACTTTCCAGCAGTCCCTAATGCATAAAGTGGCAAAGCCAGTCAGTCAATCCGCTAGCGAACTGTGGTACTATCGTAGTCGCATGGACAACGGGGACTACTACTACTACTACTACTACTACTACTACTAGCGCTAGGACGACGACGACTGCTACCACTGAATAGGTTGTCCGAGATGTCTTAGATCCTGCCTACAAACTGCTTCAGTGCAAGCAAAAGTGCGAGCAGCTCTTTCTCAAGAATACGAATAAGAGAAGGAGAGAGGGAGAGAGAGAGAGAGAGAAAGTTTTCATTCTTGTGGCATTT
>NC_081444.1:7800212-7855577 GCF_007210705.1 Tigriopus californicus
CATTTGCATCCCTTGTCGGAAGCCAGCCATTTTGTGGTCCGATCTTGAAAACAACCCAGTTTGTTCTGGAAATACGCTTGTAGTATGTATGTAGAGTACATCATTGTTTCAATGCCAAGTGCCAACTGGCAACCCAAGACAGAGCAAAGCAAACCAAAGGAACATGAAAAGGCATGCTTCACTTAACCTCGCTCAAAATGGTGTTCTCTTCTTCGTGGAAAAAGAGACCTCATACAACAGTGGGTAGTTCACTTTGGCACTCGTGACCCCAGGGATCCTTTTAATAAAAGTCAGACCCCCTTCAAATGGGCCCTGCGTACGTTAGCCAAAAACCTGGGAGGAAGAGGGGCTGATAAATATGTGCATTAGGACTAAATGATGGGTATGTGAGAAAATCCTGCAGCATTTCATGCATGCGTACATTCGTTCGCCTAAACACGCAAAGGGGAAAATGGAAAGAATTGAGATGAAATTCAATTGAACCCAACACGGCCAACAAACTAAAAACTCTGGGCGCAAATTTACTTAGCGAACACTTGAGCTTTTGTTTGCCATCTTGAGATCGGCAAAAGATCAGCAACAAGCCACTGTCACTACCACCCACCACCACCACCATCACCAACAACAACAACAGCGCACCACCACCACCACCACGACCACGACCACCATCACTCGAAATCGAGGCAAGATCTTTCCCCTACTCAGGCATCATTTGCAGACCGTGATGTACAGTTCACATTCCCCTCGACCAAAGCTGTTGGATGAAATAATGGGCACATCATGCAGTACATACAGTTAGCTCTCAGTCAAGAGCACGTCTCTCCCTGTGAGAAAACACGTCCTCCAAGATTGCTGTCAAATACTTCAGGGCTGAGGAAGCAGAAAGAAAGAGGAGGGAGAAAGAGAGGGAGTGGGAGGGTGGAATATGGCTCACTTTAACTGTTGGGACTCGTGATGAGGGCAGGGAGCTATTGGGTATTACATTATCACTTTTCAACGACTTCTCAGCCTCCCACAAAATCAGCCCTCATCAAGTGATCCATTGAATGGGACAGGCTGGGTTTAACGACCTTTAGACCAGACCTCCTAAACGGCGACAGCGATCAGAGAGTGGAACTAAAGTTCTTAACAACTGGTCATCTCAGCTTTCTTTCCACCAACATTTTGGTTTCCATGACCAAACGCATGTCCCCAGATCAATTCAATCTCCCAAACAGCCATCAAAGCGCATTCTATAGAGTTCTTGACATTTTTTTTTCTTTTGAATGAGCGAAGCAAGTACATGCCAACTACTGAAGAACGCCAATACTGGTAAATTACTTCTACACACCTTTATGAGAGGCCAGCTTGCGTTCTCATTTGCAATGTGTTCATTTGAAGCCCAATCAGTTCAAAGTTTGGGCGAGAGGAAAATTCAACCACAACCTTACTCATTGGAAATGGAGAATGATTTCTTCCACCTTCATTGTCGAGTCTTACTCCACTCTAACAACGTGGTAATGGATCACTCTTGAGTTTCGGAACTTCAAAGAGACCCAAGTACCTACACTACGGACTGTAATACGCATGTACGTCGAGAAACAGAGGGAGAGGGGTGAATAATAATGGAACAAAATACTGCACGGTCTCGTTGGGTTTGACGCTAGTCAAGCCCAACTTGCATAACCTGAATAACGATCTTGCTCAAAGCCAATTTCGAGGAGAATAATGACTTGATTCTGAGTCTTGATTAGAGCCATTTCCCCGTACTTCCTTAGTAGGCAAATCATCCTTCAATGACGGCACTCATCACTCTTTTCGGCCTCGCATTACAAGCCTATCCTCCCTCAGATGATGATTATTATTATTATAATGATGAGGATAATCATGAGGTTAATTCTTCGTCCTCGATTCTCTCACCTATTGAATGCTCGTCGAGATTTCTCCTTTCGCCTCAATCCCAAAAGAATCGCTATTCTGAGTAGGACCATGATGTTAGGAAGTACCCAGAGCTTGGCACTCATGAAGCACACACACACACACACACGCACGCAAACGAGCAACCTCCAAACTGGCCTTTGAGCGCAGATGGAGAAGGAGACAAAATGGTCATTAATTCTATTTAAGCTCATTAATCCTCTAAGATGTGCGTGAAGGGAAGAGCTGGGAAAGAGCAGGTTGGAAAAAAGAGGAGAGGGAAGGAGGATCGAGCACAGATTGAAATCGGATTTCACACGATGTGGGTCAAGCTCGGTATTGGAGGTGGGAATACTCCACCCCGTTCAATGGGTTCTTACCTCTCTTGCGTCACTTTTGAGTACATCTCGTACATAACGCATTGTCTTGCGCGGTTCCTAGGCACTTGGTTTGGTTTTGAGAGAGGGTGTATTTTTCAATTTTGAGCCGGATTTTACCGATCCCGGATTATCCAGATCGAAAAAGAGCATGCATGAGACACTTGCACACGGAGCTTGATCGTACTCGCAGGTGGGTACGAATGGCGTACAAGATGAGCCAAGTCGCCCGGAAATCAATATATCCAGTATATCCAGACGAAGAAAATCAAGGTTTCGGAAGCCAGAAGAAAATATCAACAAAAGGTCAGACTGCACCATGCATCATCGCACTTTTCAAAAAATGGTGTAGGCAGTGTGGCAGCGCCTCCAAGTTCGTCAATATCTTTGCTCGATTGCATCCTACCAACCAATCATTTTATTTAAAGATCTCATGGCCAAAAAGCTCAAAAATATTTTTGACATTTTGGTCAGCCATCATCAAAACTAACCTTTGTTCAAGGCATCGTCACAGATGGAGAAGGGGAAAACCTATCAAGATACTTTAAACTTAGCTATATATCCTTGACTGACCAAGGAGCGAAAAGATAATGCTGGTGATGATGATGATAGTTAAAATGGTGAAGAAAAAAACGTAGAAGAAGACGATAACCTCTATGACAGGAATAACTCACACAGATGGTTTAAAGCTTTGAAGTCAAAAAGGGTCCCTTAATCCCTTAATCTATCCTAATAATACTAAGCAATTCGTCGGGTTGTCTTCACCAACTTGGCGCAATGAAAGGCCCCACTGATCATAAATGCACTGACAGAGAGGAGAAATTTTTCTATTTGATATTGAAAATGGCGATGGGGGGGACAAGACAATTTGGGCGAAGACTTAATGCACCCCTATTACGAGTGTACTCTAAAGTAAAGAACTGCGCCATGTTCCCAGAAAACCATTTGAACGCCTTTTCTGAAGGCCCTTGTTTTTCTTGCGCTTGTCAAAAGTTGTCGAAATGGAGGGGAGGAAGCCATTATTATCATTATTCGACGACGATTCCCGAGCGACCATACAATAGGGACAACCTTGCCAAGAGATAAAGATATATTGCTCAATAAAGAGCCTCATTCCATCATTACCGACAATGTACCCACAATATGCTTCGAATCATTAAGAAAATGAGAGGGTTGAGACGGAGGTTTGTATGATAAGTGAATTCCTTATCATCTTCATCATCATCATCATCATCACCATCATGACCTGAAGAACCAATTCACGGAAGTTTCAATTTCACTTTCGTAAAATGAATTATTAGCTGGAACAGATATCCTCCATTCGATGGAGTGCATTTCAATGCTCTTTTCAAGAAACGAGACAAAGATATAGGCAAATATTTATCTCTAAACAAGACACATCAACAAAGTTGAAAAATGGAAGACTTTTCATAGATAAAAAAAACTATCTGTTTTGTGATCACTTTTGTGGATGAAGTTTCTGGGCCTGGGGTTTTATGGTAGAGCAGGATAGCAAAATGTCAAGGGGGATATTGATCAAAGAAATCCGTTTCTTTTATGATACATACAGGCCCTTTATGCAACCGAGGCGAACTTCCCAAAATGCCAGGGGACACCAACATTTTGCCACAATAGAGCAATTGCAATTTCAAATATGGCGATTGAGCCGGGTTTTATTGGCTTAAAAAGTGCTCTGGGTCGCGAGAACAATGTCAAAAATCCGAGCCCAGCTCGAGAAGGTAACAACAGGTGGAGGCAATGTCGTCATGAATATATTGTTACGACCCCCTCAATCTAAACCAAATTCTTGCGTGTCAACCAAGCCAGAGCTGAGCTTGGCCGGCGAGAACCTGAACCAGATCTCAAGACGGTTTGGCAAGAAAAATTGATTTTCTCCTCCAAAGCTTGCTGACACATCACACATTGCATTAAAACATCGTAGGTAGAATTGCGCCAAACCGCTTTCAAATGACATTTTCCACGCCGGGGATCGCCAATGTGGCCGTGCGATTATGCTGGATCGTGAGGGATCCATCTAATGGAATAGGGGAGCGACCGACCACTCATGATTTGATTATGATCCATGACAGTTTCGTGATGAAAATTCCCAGACTAGTGAATACAACATAACTTTCCCATTAACTAAGAGTCCGTCATTCAAGATTGAAATCATTCTCTTAGTCGAACTCAATCGTCGCTTTGTTGTACAACCGTAAGCACGAGAACAGTCTAATGTGAGGCTGTCAGCTTTTCCGAGTAATCTGGATGAATTGAAGAGCTTCAAACAGTTATTCCCCCATTAAACTTCTGTCGAAATCCAAATCCACCAACCATCCTTCGGCTAGCCACTCACTTAGTCCTCGCCTCAGTTTTTTTTCTTCGAACTTTTGCTCAACACCAGTCCAATTAAGACGAGCCCGTTCGTTTCTCCAATCAAGTCGAGAATTCCCGTTTCCTCTCATTCTCTCGTTCGTCTTGGCCTCCTTCTCTCATCAAGTGCGTTTTGGAGACAAATTGTCATTTTCCGGCTTTGCCATCACCTGAGCTAAGTCCCATCCACGAACAGCGCGTAGACTGTATATACGTAGGCATAAAAAAGGGAATCTCTCAAGCCAAAATCCCAGAAATGGAGATCAAATCGATCTGGGTAAAGATTCCACCCAACTTTTCCCTCCGACCTTTGGCACCCACTCAAGGAGTCAACAAATACTATGCGCACCACTATTCGCTATTCACTACTCACTACACACTACACCACCCAAGCTCGCTCCTTTGAAGCTCGTCTGCAGTGCCTACATGCAGTATGTGTTCTACATCCGTCTGATTTGAGAAGACAAACCTTCGTTCGTGCTTCCCGTATCTCGAATCTTCCCTTTCCCGTGCCTCCCCACGGCTTTTAACACACAAAGAAATCGAGCCAATCCATCATGATCAACGATCCAATGGCCTACGTTCCTCCATATTTGGCCCACTTGCTCCTCACTTAAAAGGGTTTAAAGATATGTCGACCCCAAGAGAGACCACTTTCAGAGCTCGTTTCGTTTCATTACCGACAACCGTGTTTGTGGTTCAAGGAAGGCCCGTAAAGTTCGTCTTGGTACGTAAAGTTGAGAAAATAACATGAAAAAGACTGATCTAGGCCGATGCAGGATTCCGTTCGACGAGCACTCTTAATTCAAAGGGGTGGAGAAACAAACGAAATTATGGAATTAGATTTTACTTGAAATTTTAAAAGTCAAAGCTCTCTCAGCATGACCTACAGAAATTGCTTTCAATTTTAATAACCAGATAAATAACATGTTATTTTTCCATCTTACATAACATAAAGACCATAATTGTCGTTGACGAGAATAGGGGGTCGGTCCTTGCCACACATAAAGCACGCTCATAATTAGATGTGAATCGAAAGATATGATGCCCAATTACAGGTGGGATGTACTAGCTTATGGTGCACCCTGTTAGGTGTGGATCGTGCCCAAAAGCTTCTTCTTTTCCTCTTTCCTCACGTCCTAATCATCGATCAAATCCACATTCAGATTCCAGTACTAGGAGTCTCCCTCCCTCTCTCTTGATTCAGGTCATGGACGAATCCATCTTGCCGTCATACCGTCAGGTCATATCGTGGAAGTAAAACATAAGAACCACCTGAGACACCACATAAACTTCGACAGAGTAGTCAACGAACTGGGTGGAATTCCTTAACAAAATTACCATGTATGCACTTTGGATGGCAAATGATTACAACATGCTGGAAGGAGGCAGTTTCCTATGTGGTCATCATTCGAACTAAGGAGCTCTCAGATTTCAGCCATCTTACCCAATCAAAGTTTAATCATGGTTTGGGAGGATAAATATAGTGTAAAGGAATGTTGCCCGAAGCACAAATAATCAGGAGAGAGGCTCTGAATACAAACTTGTACAAGGATGGGAGGTGAGTGTTTGAGTTTTGGTTCGTCTGGAGAACTGAGTACGAGTCCTGTGGAAGGTTTGAGTCAGCCAGCCTCCGAAGAAATGTTGCAATGCAAGATGTTAACTAATGACAGAAAGTAGATCAATGAGATGGATGATCCATCCATCCATCCTCCTTAAACAAGGAAAATCTATTCTTTGTGGGGGTCCTTTTCTCGTTTTTCATTCTCATCTAAAGCGTCTCTTCCCGAGGACCGACCATTGTTCTAATGCAACTTGCGTCTTGGCTGGATTCTATTTGTGCTTGGCTCTGAAAGAGAAATGAAAGACATTCGACTACAAATCGGGGGCACAGAACAAAACTGAAAGGGCCCAATTTCCGGCCAAAATGACTCCCCCAAGTTTGATAGATGATCTAGTGGAATGGGTAGGAGGAGCACTCTTAACGACCATCATCAGAATTTCAGATCGGTTTCAAGAGCGAATTCGAACCATTTGCGTTTTCTTGTTTCTTTCTCCATCCAGAGGCCAGACGAAAAATGCCTCTTGAATCAAGTGCCATCATCGTACAATGCCTGTTCAGAGAGCAATTCCAGCTGCCAATGCTTGTTTGTCAATGCCAGGCAAGGATGGTATTGTAGTCCAATTGTCTAATTAGAACGTGCATGACCCTTGTCTGCATCACAGTCGCACATGAGCTGTCCCCAAACCGAGGGGATTCATATCGTTGAGCAATGCTGGCCAATGCATGTTGCTAGCTGGTTATAATATGTATGGTGTTGGGTCGTCAGTCAAGGTGCCAGTGGATGCATTGTGTCAAGGCGTGATTTGCAAGCCATGATTCGGGGAAAACACTCCATTAATAAGGAACCTAGCTAGGTAGGTAGGTGCTCTTGGACTTACTCGCTTTGGCGAACACCTTTTTCCTCTCGAATGCATGTAGTACGTAGGTACAGGGGATTCCATGTATTCGTAGTTGCTGTTCGTCTTCTTCTTGGCCGTGCTTTGCCTCTTCTTGTGTCCGTGGTCGTCTTGAAGTGGCAGAAGAGGTAGTTGAACTTACTTGGTTGGCCACTTGTAGAACCACTTTCACCTTCAATGAAGCTTCCAAATACCCCTTGGCTCGAATGTCCAAATAAAAGTCGTCCGAATGCACCTGGTAAAAAATGCTAAGGATGAGACACCTCTCTTTTTTCTGTTCCTCCAAAAAGTCCCATGTATAGGCAGCTAAAAGCTCCAAGTTCCCTAATCGTCTCCAAAGATGTCAACAATGGGCCCGTCGTCGGGGCTAAGCCGATTATTCTAAAGAATGATCTCCTTGATCGGAGGAGGGTAAGGTGGGGGAAAAAATCGGTGGAAATTGTACGTACTCCCATAAGGGGACCCTCGTTAATGCCCGTTAGCCACTGACAAAACACATTCCTGGATGCGTAATTTGGAGTTCTTTGTACCTTAGGCGAGTCCAACACAAACGCAAATAATCCGAGGTGCCACAAGAAAAAATAGAGGAACTAACTAATGGTCAGAATGCGTGATCAAGCCGGTCCAATCAACAATGATCTTTTTACCTTTGCCTTCTCTTGATTTTGGGACCATGTACAGTACACTACATAAGTACGTACAAGCACAACAATTCCAACATATAACGTGATTCAGGTTCTCAAGATTAGACTCACTCACGAGTCAGCTACACTTACAAAGAAAGAGAGGGAATAAACTCAAGAGCTCACTCTTATGTTGTTCATTGCAAGCGAACTGCTTTGCTACTCTACGAGTACTGTACTACGTACATTCGGTATTGGCAATTGTTGAACGTGGACATCGACAGTATCGCAAAACAATGATCCACTTGTCAGACACTTAGCTATCATGGAACTGGTAGCGTCTAGTAAGCAAAGGAGTATCATCACGATTTCCGTTGTTGTGGGACATTTTTGAACGAAAAATGGCAGGTTGGGTCTTACGAATTTGGCAAAAAAACGTCAAGAGTTGCGCGAAACCAATGTTATTGGATTCGATTTGGCACCAGAATTAGGTACGTACATTCATCCCACATGAATGGTACGTTTGTCCTTCCTATTCTTCTGGTAATCAGTCGATTCTAATCGGTGAGGGATAGCAATATAAGTAATGGTGTGAAATTTGGCACGTTTTCACAATGGCCGAACATAATGGGAATAATCCATAGGGTTAGTTTTGGTCTTGGAAGCAGCCGCAATCTCGTTGTGCAATTGCACATCGCACATTCTCAGCCAACTTTCGCCCCACAGGACCTGAATTAATGAATGGATGGGCCACCTCAATCCTCATTCGATTAGATAATACGCATTCCTGAGCCTCGCCAAACCGAGGTGAAGCCAAGGAATGCCTGCCGCATTTCAAGTTCAGAATCACTTAGAAACGACAAAGACGAAAAACCAATTGGAGTCTGATGGTTGGCTGGGGGGCAAGACGATAAAATGTCTTTCCCATCCATCAAACCGAAAGGCAGAAAGTATCCCAAGAATTTGTTCTCAAAGCAATACAAGACAAGAACGACGAGACGTTTTCACCAATCTTAACCACGTACGTGTATCTACGTATTAATCGATGAGCTTCGAAAACACCTTGGAAATCGAATGCGGGTGGAGACCACTATTTCCGATTCTTTTGAGATTCGTGACGAAACCCAGGGCCCGCTCAATCTCATCAATTTTTATTATCATCGCCGTCGTCTACACTCATTTTCACTCTTCGTGGGCTTTTCCTCTCGTTGTTCACATTTCAACACGAGGAGGGGTTGAAAAATAGCCGCTTCAGCCTCTTCCTTCTATCCATCTATCCATCCACTGTTAATAGCCTCTTTATCTCGATGGCCTCGAGGGGCGAAAACACTTTCGGACCATGGATAGAAAGATGCTTCCCATTTTTCTTCTTTGAGTCAGTCGTCTTCCAGCCACCCTTCCCTACATACACGACGATACTGGATACGGATATCAGCAAATGGGAACATCATATGAACGCTTGGACTTTTCGAGATTGCCTCCAGCTTTCCTTAATTGTCAAACGAAAGAATAGATAGGCTGGTGCGTTTGGTTGGTGCTCTTCTTTTCTGCCGTGAAAAGTAGCCGAGGGAAAACAATTCTCAAGAAGAAGAAGAAAAAAAGTTGAACTTCTTTCAGAGTTGGTCAAAGATCCTTTGGAGTAGGGAGCGATATAAAAATAGTTCGCGAGCAAAAAACATAAAAGGAGCAGCTACCCACCGAGTCTGCTGTTCCACTCGAAACCACTTTCATGATTGCCAGGTCCCAGAGCCCGGGAAAGGAAAGTAAGGAAGAAATATTACCGAGCCACCTGTAGAGTTAAATGACGCCTTAAAATTTACATATCGTCGAGTCTCCGTCCCTGTTTTCGCTCACAATGAATCCCGCTGGATTAAGGTGGACGTTTTCCATCTCGCTCAGAGATTCAAAATTTATTACTTGCTTCGCTGCTCCTTTTCTAGTTCATTCATTCATCCACTCATTTGGAGCCAGTCAGCCTCGTACAAGGTACATGTGCATGATTGAAAAGTACCAAAAGTGGTTCGAGATCTTAGTTCCATTCGAGCAGCAAGCAAGGTCTTTGTCGGAATAGTCCATCCACGAACAAATTAGAGGCTGGGAAAGGATTTTTGGATCAAGGTTGATAATACAATGGTAATTCAATTGAGTGCGGGAGAAAAATGGTTCACCTGGAGCCTTCGAACACCATCATCATGCACGATTAAGACCATCTCAAACTTATGGGCAATGTCAATACATTGATACAGAAAATAGAGAGAATCGAGAAACCTCGAGAAGATTGCAAAAATCCGGCAGAGAAAGGCCAAGAGCAATTGAGCAAAGCGGGACGAAGGGTTCCACCACTGAAGTGGGTTCAACTATGTGCGTACATTTCAAATCAAATGAGACCTAAGGACGAATTTACTCTGATTTTCAGCTCCGAGTGGCACAAGAATCCCCAGATAGCCCCAGTTTGAGCTCCTTCATTCCAAGGCCAAGAAGGTCAAACAGCGTGTCGAGATCAAACGGAAATGAGGCGCAAACCGGCGATCGGAGGACCACAAGCAGTAATGACTCCGGAAATGGAAAGCCGAGGGTATGAAAACTTCATTTCAGCTTCAACCTGATCTTGTTAGACACTGGGATGCACTAGGGTACAGAACCAAAAAAAAGAATTCATGAATTGCTATGCATGCTTCCCATCCCAAGTACCTCCGAGTTTCCAAGGCGGCATTGGCACGATTCGAAATTGGTCTTGAAAAGGGCCTACCTATTAGGGTAGGCCCAATCATGCAATGGACAATGATAGCTCCTCGCCATGAGGCAATCGCATAAAATGGAAAATAGGCCAGGGAACCGAACATGCCGTTTTTACTGCTAGGGATTGTCAGCTCTTCTCGCCTTTCATCCCATTTTGTCGTGTTTCTGGCAAATGAAACGTCACACAAACTTCGAGCACTTGCAGCATTTTTGAGCCTCAACACCTGACGCCTTGGGAGAATCATCGTGAAAGAAAGAAGGCAAGATTGGATTGGAAATGAAACGCAACATGATGGCATACGGAGCAATATAAACAAAACTGTACCTGAGAACCGTTGGCCGAGATTAAAAACGCAGCCTCTCAGTCTCTGTCGACCTGAATTCGAGTTTTTTGTCGGAGAGGGACCATTTTCCAGCCTATGCCAGCTTTTAGTATAAGGGGTGGGTCAAGGGGGATGACCAAGTATTGCAAGTATTGGCAGACTGCCATTACACTTCAAGGATGGTGGGATGCGTCAAGATCACAAAAACAAGTCCGGTCAATTATCCAATGTGGACTGTGGATTGTACTAGTGTGCGTAGCATCGCACAATATACAAAAGAACCCTCTGAGCGAGATCAACCGATCAGGGGATGCAAAAACTTTATCTCAATCTGGAGGAGAGGGAGACCAAAACCTCCCCGAGTCGGATAGTGGGTACATTTCATACCCGATGACCACTTTGGAATGTTCAATGTACCTTTTCATTATGAATATGGCCTCTAATGATACCCTTGAGGATGATTGGAGGGGGGGGGGGCTTAATCACCCAAATCGCATATGGAAATCTTGGCAGACCTGGAATGCCCTCAGAATAATACATTAGGGCTCACGAACTAGCTTTGGTACTGTACTAATGTTCGTACGTACATGTAATTGTAGCTTGACAATACCTACCAGGGGCCATCTATTGGGGATAAAGACCTCCATATGTTTTCTATCAGTGCACGAGATCAACCCGGAAATCAGATAATGAATCTACACTTGTCTGTACCAGTCAATGGACTGATGGACTCCGTATCAGATTTACATGAATCCTAATCCTTTTCAAGAAGATGCGGATCTCGCAAATGCTCTTTTTGTACCCCCTGACATGAACGAATTCTCTCCGTGTGTGTGTGTGTGTGTGGGGGGGGGTGATTGGGGTGGTGTTACCATGGACGATAATAATCATGGTGGCTGGGAAGCATCTGAGATGCGTTCACAAATACAACATCCCTCTTGTTTGGGGATCGATCGACTTCACTCCACCCGAGTCAAGTGACCAATCAGTAGATAAATCTCATGCAAAACATGGACAAGATGCAAAATCTAAGATGGGCTAGAGCAACACAACAGGCTCATCATGAGCTAGCTCATCTTTGTTGTCCTGGGAGTCTCAGACAACATCATGCTTGATGGGAACTTGACTCCTTGATCTACCGTGTCTTCCATTCTCAAACCCAAACGACGAAATGAAGCTCATTCACAATTGAAACTTTTTGTTTACAATTGATGGATGGTCGCCTTATATTTCACGAAATAGTTTTTGTTTGAACTAATGCTTTTGGACACCTTTGTGGTGTTGGCATTGTTGTTGCATCTGGATAGCACTTACCTACTTATGAGGCATGAAGCTAGCTAGCATTTATCCATCTTCCGGAGCAATTCGTCTTTGTCAATTGGAAGTCGTGGTTTGATCGATTACTCTTCGAGTTCAATTCTTTGAATCAATAGCTTGACACAATCACTTGGGTGTGTTGTTGGTGTTGCCCGTTCAACTCTTTGAGGGATGGAACCAATTAATTGGGATGTCGGTGGGCGAGGGGGTGGAATTCCAAAATTCCAAACAACGGCGTTGTTTAATCTCGCACCATGGTTTTTTTGTAAACATCGTAAGCCTAGACGCTCCTAAAGGGATAACGATAGTGCTAGTGATAAAATAATTCAGCCTGTGTCAGGCCAAATCTAGTCCGTCAAGGTCTTGGAAGAGGAATCTTTCCAAAGTAAGCGACTTGTCAGTGTACACATACACACGCACACACGCACACACTCACACACATATCGTGGAGTACATATCATGCATAACGCCAGTTAATGCGTGCGGTGTTTAGCCCAAAATGGGTTGAGCGAGGGTGCAGTCTATAATTAGAAGCTGATTTTGTGACTAATCCTTTGAGAATGATGATGATGGCGATCATAATAGTGATAGTGGTGGTAGTAGTAGTAGTAGTACTAGTAGTAATACTGTAGTAGTAATGAGGAAAGGAATGAGAGGATAAGGAGACAGAAGATGAAGGACGAGGATGTGAAGGAAAGGGATGAGTTTCAGGAAGATTCAAGATTAATTACGTGTGGGCTTATGAGTTCTACAAAAGACCACTCTACCACCACTTTATGCCTCCTTTGAAACTGTCGGAGAGATTGGGCCGTAACATGCGAATCTCTAAGCAGTGCTCAAAGTCAACCACAAACACCTAGTACGTATGTCGTTGTCATATCCACGGAGCTATTGCAGCGCAGGTACACTACTGGCATTAAAGTGTGAGAAGGACTGTAAAACGCATGATTTTGACGTAGGATGAGATGAAACAGGAACCCTCCATCTCAAACTTCGTATCCCCTCACTAAGTTTGGGTCATGGGTAATTGGCATCATCAAATGAGCACAAGGAGTTTTTTTGGCCAAGGCAATGCTAGCCAAGGTTTAATCCGAGTGGAACACAATCCAAAACTTGGAGGCTTTAGCACATTCCATTTGACTATTTGAGGTAGCCTCGAAAAAATGTAATCACCCACCGGGCAGCCTACATGGGATCTTGTTCTCTTTCCTATGTATTCACAGAGTACTACTTCTCCTCGACATCGAGTGTGTAGAGGTTATAGTCAGATAATATCGACTTATTACGAGATTTTAAGTGGTTACTTCCGAAAGTGCAATGTCAACATGGAACGATTACAATAGAACCCAATGTCAAATGTCATCCATCCATCTCCTCCAATGACAAGTGGATGACATGCACGGAACGTAGAACGTGGATGGAGTGTACTAGGTTCGTACGTATATGCATGCAGGATGATGCATTCTGTCCATCCAAACGACTCTCAAAATCTCAGAGTCGCAAAGCATTGGATCCGGACTCAGGCGGAGAAAATCGGTTCGACAGACGCCAGACTGACTTGTCGGTTCTTCACAAGACGAATGAATCTTGGAAGGAAGCACCGTTAAAGCTTTTCCGAGCTGTTTAATTGTTTGCATGCTTTAATGGGAAGACACCATTGTGCATTAACGACGAGATGAAGCTTCATGTCAGATGGCGCCTTGAGCATCATTCATGGCCCAACTCTCAATACATGTACCACTATTAAACACGAAAGCGAGCACTTTAACTGTGCTTCCGTCAAATTTGAAAACGATTTCTCACGACACACACACACCACACTTCCACCTGAAATGAATTCGTCTACGTAGCCGTAGTTTGAGTAGTATGGAGTTATCGAGCAATGCAATGAATGTTACCTGTCCAGAACAAGGCGAAGGATGAGCTGGGAGAGCTTCGAGCGAGGCTTGATGGGTAGCCGAAATGTCACAAATCAAGTCCATTACGAAGGTGCACGTTTGTCGATTCATGATTTGATGCGCTCCTAGTAAATTTCCATTCAAAACATTGACAAGTACCCAAAGACTGCTGAACAGACAAGTGCCTCGTTAACGTGGTATGCAAAGTGGATATTAACCGTGTAACATCCCGTAAAAGGAAACATATTTCCATGCTTCCCAATAATGCTGACATGGCCAGAGTAGAGGTGCGTTTTGTACCGTAGGAAATGAAACATCATTCTCTTCCTTGCTTGCAGAGAGAGGAAAATCGATTTTTCGCCCATCACAAACTCCGCCAGAGTCAGAGCGTGGATTTATACCGGGCCCAATTAGAGGAAAAAGACAAAACCATCGCAGCTATGAAGCAAGCAGCCAAGGTACGTTCTTACCAACCAGACGAGGACCCTTTCTTTTCAGGCACATCCTACTCGTGAATATTATGGGGTCCTACGTTAGTACCCACTAGAGCTTCAGTTAGCCAGTTCGCAATTAAATGGTTGGGAGCAAGGTCCATTAACGAGAACGGGAAATAATGATGTTTCGATCGTTTCCAAGACTCTTGTCCATGCGCCTGGCGAGATGAAATCAAAAAGTATTTTTTGCAGAAAAAAGATTTTTTGTACTTGATAGCTTTTTTATAGTTCAAGTGAGTGGATAACCCTTGCTTGAGCCAAAAAATCCATTTAAAGGCCATCAGAGCCAAGCATAACTGATAAGGGGGCAAATTACAAAACGGAGGCTAGAAGATCGAATGGAATCAATAATCGATTCAGGAAGACTGGAGGTATTAGAGCCCATTGCCAAATGGTGAGTACAACAACAGTCAAGCTGATGGGTTTGATTTGAATAATTCATTTGATGACGTGTCAAAAAAGCCTCATACCAGGCAAGACTATTAATCTGAGGCTCAATGGTTTGCCTTTGTTTTCAATTGAAATCAATGATGATATTTTCAATTAATCAACTAAGAGTGTGACACTAATTATTTCTTGTACTGGGATTATATTATCGTCTCCTCCCTACCTCCCTACCTCCCTACCTATCTACCTATCTACCTACCTATAAGGAGAACAATTCATTGTATGTACCTGGCCCAAGACCACCAAGACGAATCAACAACTGATCAAGTCATGGTCGACTCCAAATTTGGCCTTATGGTCACGGTTAAGCGAACCGTTGTGTGGACTACTCGCAATGAGAGGAGTTCGAGGAAAAATTGGAAAAAACACCGTGCATAGATAGCGGGCTGTCTGAACGAAACCAGATGGAATGTGGTTCCAAAAAGGTTAGCCTTTGGCACATTCAATAATCCCATTGTTAATCGAGGATCATCCATGATTGCATCGACGTGAGGAGAACAAAAGATGCAACGCGGGGAATCTTAAAGTCAGACCTGAATTGCGCAATACTTTTGCGAGGAACGCGGGCTAAAACGAAAAGAGTTTGTCCTCCTCGTGGTTCTTCGTCTCTTTCTTGCACATTCATGAGTCGTTCCATTCAAATTTCTTCTGGTCATGAAACTGAAATGAAATCCAAAGTCATCTCTGTCGTCATCTTCAGAGTCATCATCCCTTCATTTTTCCACGTGTGCCATACCACGTTTATACACACATACGAGTACTCACAAGAGGAACATATCTATCGACCAAGTAGAGTACGTTCAAGTCTCAGAGCTCCTGTCATTGGCAGTAGGAGGAGCTATTTATATGTAGTGCCAATATAGTCGAGCAGTCATCGTGAACGACGGCAGCCTGCTTTTGAGGCCTCCAAGGATGGTGATCAAAGCTGAAAAAGAGTGATACTAATCCATTTCATTCAAGTCGTCTTTGGCTGTGCATTTCACATTCCAAACACGGACATAATACCTTGATCATAATCTGCGCTATTTCAAGTCCACGACGCCTGACTGTGTGACTTGCTTGCTGCTGCGAGCTACGAGAATATACTGTACAGTACACTAGTTGGCAGAGATGCAGTTTTTTTTTAGTTCAAATCCATTTCACTCTCATTCAGCTATCATTCGTTATCAATCGAATGAGCCGTCCGTGGAGTCATATGTGTGTGACATTAGTTTCCACATACCTATTCACCAGTACAAGCGGCCACATTCCGAATCGAAGATTAATGCTTTGTTCAACAAGTTGGAATCGCCAAATCTTCTTTCTCTTTGAAAGATTTAGAACCGACGTCCATTGAGCAAATCACATGTGTTAGATGGCATGAATTAGGAGCTGATCGTTGCAGATGGCATCCTCCTCATCATCATCACCATATTCCTCTTAACACCATGCTACCTTTTGCTTCAATCATATTACTCACGATCTCTTTTTTTTTGTTGGCAGGAAC
The DNA here is from genome assembly GCF_007210705.1 of Tigriopus californicus. Lineage (NCBI taxonomy): Eukaryota > Metazoa > Arthropoda > Copepoda > Harpacticoida > Harpacticidae > Tigriopus > Tigriopus californicus. The sequence goes on from NC_081444.1 coordinate 7,816,643, forward strand.
GTGATTGGAAGTTTGAGAAATTGAAGCTCAATCTTCAAACTTTTAAAAGTGTGGGTTCCCTGAAGGTGAGAAAATGATTCCATGTTTCCATAAGCTCTTAATCTCGCTCACATCCAGAATTCCTGTTGGTGTCGTCTTCGCCACGCCTGAATGGTTAGAGAGATAGATCGAAAGATGGATGGATGCTTTGCTTGGATGATGTTGTTGTTGTTGTTGTTGTTGTTGGAGGTGGTGGGGGCCGTGGCGGTGGTGGAGATGGCAGACTAAAAATTCTTCAAGGACAATCATGCATTGGTGCAAAAAATGGCAATTAACTCAAAGGGTAACATGGGAGTGCAAATAGTGGTGAGACAAAAAGTCACCGTAGCTAGCTTATCTGCATTCCAACATGTCGCTCGGATCTAGTCCTGTGTTCCTCGTTGAGAAGTCATTAAGACAATAGGGAAGGTCTGAGGTGTCTGTGATGTTCATAATCATCCACATTGCCAAATTTTCGATGCAACGCACTAGAACAAGAGCAGGGCTCAGTTATTGCAAATTATTGGCCAAAGGGAGCGGGCGGGTAATGCGTCATCTTATTCGTATTTAAACACACTTCAGATTGAGCACAACTCATTCTCTTGTGACTGAAAGGTCCTTGTGGGCGAAAAAAAAGAATATGTCGACCCGAAGTCAGGACCTTTGAGAAAAAAGATATCTTTTTTGGCACCTAAGCTTCCCGAATAATCATGAAGGCGTTACCCACGATTTTGAGTACTGGTGGAGATCACAATCCCGTTTTTAAACGCAATTATTCGCCAAGCACAGCCCTTTTTGTTGGGAATTCGCATTCATAATTTGTGATGATATCCCGCTGCTGTTGCTGCTGTTGGTGTTGCATTTTCAAGTGTCGAGATAGATATGATGTGACATATTTGTGCACATTAGCAACGAGCACTACCGCCAAACCTAGACGGGACACTGGCAAGCGTCCGTGACTTTTTATCTTCCTTGTTCAGACCATCTATCGTGCATATGGTGCAACGTCTATTAACTCCTATCCTTGTCAATCTCGAGCCACACCTACTTCACCATCATTCATAATTTGCGAAACAACGACACCAACGGCACCAACGAGGCGATAGGAATGAAGTCAATATGTTGATTAGATCTGGGATGATAAATAGTTTACCAAGAGGGATAATTCCATTCCAGGACCTTGGTGCGATTTCCCCTTTCCCCAATGCTCCTGAGTTGGGCGAATCGGACCCCAATAAACGTGTCTGCGACTATCCCACTTACATGAAGCTCCTGCAAGAAAATGCCCAACTCCAGCACCTGAATCGTCTCCTCCAATCCAGAATGAGCGAAGGCCTCAGTGAGGAGCGACAAAACTTGCTCCACACCGAATTGATGGTCACAGAGGCCAAGATCAAAGATCTCGAGGCCATCTTGAATGGGCAAAACGTGGATCTAACTTTGGTGGAGGAGAAGAAGCAGCTCCAACAACTCAATTTGGGCTTGGCCGAGAGGATCGCGGAATTGCAGGAAAACGAATCTAAGATACTCGGCAAACTCCAAGACTCGAAAGATCAGTCTGAGCTCTTGGAATTTCGAGTCTTAGAGCTGGAGGAAGATAAGGTAAAACCTAAGGGTAAAGCTCTCCGAGCCATCGACACGCGGTGCATCGTTTCAGCGGTAGCTGGTAATGGAAGGCCCGCATAAGCCCCGGCAGTGCAATACGCTCCTCGAACTAATGGTAGCTTTGGAGCAGAGTCTCTTGGAAGGGTATTGAATTAAATCATATACTCCCGGTTTATTCCCAAATCGAACGTAAGACACACCGACCCTCCGGTTCCAAAGAAATTGCCAGGTCGAGGCCTCCAGTTCGACTGAAATCACATGGCGTGAACCGTTCACTCTTAATTACTTTCCATTCCCAAGAAGGACCTGGTTATCTGTGCATGCGCATAGTTCAAGTCCTGATTGAAACGAACCTGCTCCTCATCGAATTTGACCCTACAATTATGATTTCCGAGAAATGCAGCACTGTACATAACGCCAAAAGCCAAGGCAATTTGTGGGCAACCATATTTTTTTTTCTGAAATTGTATGAAGCGTGCCCCCGGTTACATTTCATCAAAAAGTTCATGCCATTTCCAACCTCAACTTAAAGGAGCACGACAGATCACTTTGGTCTTAAACTGATGCTCTTTGCAGATTGTACAAAGCATCAAGTTAAACAAGATTGGAGGTCAATTCCTCAACCGAGAGTGAAACTAGCGAAAGTAAGGAGATCCAAGATAATTTACAACCAGTTCTCAGAGGCAAATAACCATTTTTGGCTCAGGATCTCGTTTCATGGGATAACTAAATTTTGTCCACCAACATCATTAGTTAGGGCTCTCAAGCATCGATCGGAAAGTGAAACTTATGAGTGGATTTAAACATGAGCCGATCCACGACCTCTATGGCATCTTGACAGCGGATAAACATTTAACGGCAATTAATCAATATGATGAAAAAGTTGAAGCAGACAACCAATGCAAATTGCCTTTTGAACGTGGAAAAATGAGACCTTCTCTCAATTTATGACCATGTGAATGCAATGCATCTTTTGTCTGGATAGCGAGCTAATCTCCAATGCATACAATATCAAATGAATTGGAGTGTACATTTCCCTCAAGTCATTAGCCGAGTCTCCTCTCTTTAGAACATTTTTTTTTCTCTTGTGGTTGTGCGTAAAACGTAAAAGTTGAGTTCACAATGATTCACAATAGTCGTCGAGAGTGTTATTCTTTGGACATGGGACTTCATCCGTCACTTTTGGCGGATTTCCATTGTTTCATCATAAACCACGCCAGAATAAATGCATCCAATACCCGGTGACTTTTTTCCGTCTTCTTCCTACGTTGCAAAGCATGGCACGGCCCAATTAACGTTCAAACGAGTCGTCGTGCCCACGCTCGTAAAAAAGTTCCCTCCTCTTCCTTGCTCGCTTTTGAAGTTGACACGCAAAAAGTCGCGCAAGTCTAATAGATTTTGCATGTTCGGGTTCTTTTCAGACCAAAAGCCCTTCAAGCAGCAACAATCATGACCAAATGGGTCATGACGATCCACAGCTTGGCACCCTCAATGATGAAACAGACCTGGACGATTCCGGGTGTAATTCATCCGCCACAACGGACGAGGACATTCTCGAACTCTACCAAGATTTTCGGGTAATTGTCAAACGATATTGAACCAAGCGGCACTTGTTGGCCGGGTGTGAAACGCAACTGCTCCCATGTTTTAGGGCGAGAAGGTGGCAGACACGAAGAACCAGTTGCAAAGACTGGTCTCATCCCTACCAAAGGCCAATGACAAGTCCCTGCTACTTCAGACCGTGGCTCTCTTCGAGACCTTATTGAGCAAGATTCACGACCTTCAAGCGGAGAATGAGACTCTCAAGACTCGCGTCGAGTTCGAATCCGAGAATCGATCGACTACAAATGATCAGATGATTTTGGAGATGGAGTTATCGCGCAAGGATCTCCAAATAGCTCGTCAGGTAGGTCTACAAACTATCGGTATCAACCTACAGTTATCGTGTAAAATCTGTGGCATCAGAATGACTTCGGTTTCCCTTTATACCTATTATGCGTGTGCATGTCGCATCACCATCCCACGTGCGATTAACCAGTGATAAAATTACGTACCAGATGTGCTCTTCCGTTACCTTGAGCTAGAGGCTAATTTTGAATATTCCACGAGAAAGTTTATATCCCGTAAGAAATTACGTGATCAAACCAAACCCCGCGTGGTCTGACCGTCACGAAGCCTATTGGGTAATTGTTTTGTACGTAAAAAAGTGAATGGGTAGGCCCGAGTGTTAAACCTCAAATCGCTCGAAAAGCTCAAATTAACCATTGCCCGTACACCCTTCCAATTGAGAAAATACATAAAAAAATCGTAGGTTTTTGAACGAGCACTAAAAAGGGACCCTTTCCCCTATTTCTTCGCCATATAACTTCAGGCGGTGGACGAACTCACACAGGAACGTCACATCTTGCAACGAGATCTGAATGCCACCAAGCAAGATCTCGAGAGGAAGGAGACCAAAAATGCCCAGATTCAGGATGCTCGAAACAAGTTGGAGGTTGATCTTCGGAATCAAATCGCGAGCCTAACATCGAAACTGAATACAACCATGGTGGGTCGAGAGTCAGAGTCTCAGATGTATGAGCAGGCCATCATGAAAGCCAATCATCTGGAGAACACACTCAAGGAACTTGATGCCAAGGTGCGTTATGAATGATCGAGTGTGGATGGTAGACTGAAGACAGTTCAAATCCAGCCCAACACTCGTTGTATATAACTCTTGACAATGCCTGCCAGACTTGAAGTCAAGAAAACAAATGCTTCATAAATCATTAGACAGTAACAGAAGGAGAAAAGAAGGTGCATCACATGCATCTGCCTGGGCGACCGTCGTCAATGTTGAAACACTCGTGTTGTAGCGTGAAGGATGTTCGTTGTAGGAGATACAATGGCGCTAATGAGCCACGAGGACCCTTGAAAACACCTTTCATCTTTTCTCATCTTTTATGTACCAATCGTTTTTTGTGCATTGTTCACTTTAAAGATGACATGAACAGATATGATGCGTTTTTTCTGCCTCTTTTCCTTCCAGACCAAAACTTTATCCACGGAAAACGCTGAACTCAAGGAAAACCTCGCCACTGTTTTGGAGAACCACACATCTAAATCCGTTGGAAGCATTGGCTCAGAGTACAGCTCTTCAAGCCACAGAAAGGTAGAATGATTACTGGATAAATGTAAAGCTGAATTTTAGATGCTAAAAAGGGCGAACATCGTTTCATCAATAAAACATCATCGCAATTTGATCAAATTTCTAACAAACATCCATATTCCTCAATGTGTTCCAGGTTCCATCCGTTATATCAGATGGAGGCAGCGATCACCCTAAAACCAGCAATGGGACCTCTTCTGGCGTTTCCTCTGATCTGAGTGACAGTGACACGGATCACCATGATGAAGGTCATCACCACTCACGCCGAAAAGTCTCTTCAAGCTCATCTACCCGAGTTATGGAAGAGAGTGGCATTTTTGATGCTTCCACATCCACATCTCCGGATTTGATGGGAGCGAACTTCACGGAAACGGCCACTCAAACCATGGAAAAATCCTTGAATCCGACGACAGTCAAGAAATCTCCTCTTCTCTTAAGACACGCTTCAGACTACGAAAGTTGCGAGGAGCTCGACGATCTCCGGGAAGAATGCCGAGATCTGGTCACCCGAAAGAATAGCTTGGAGGACGAGATCGAGAGCTTCAAGTCCGAAATCAAGACCCTCAAGTCCACAATGGAGGACGCTAGCGCTGGATCAGACGACAAGATCACGAGGCTGGAACAAGTGGAATATAGCCTCAGGAATCAGTTGAAGGAGTGGGAAAAGAAGTATAGAGAACTCCATAAACAGAATCAGAATCTACTTGAGGAGAAATGCGAGTTGGAAGAGGCCGAAAACGACAGCCGTCTGAATGCGCAAAGGTGAGTTTGAAAATTAAGATGATCGAGCAATACAAAGAAGGACCATAGGATTGCTATGAATGCGGCTTGATCTTCTTTTCCAGATGGGAGCATCAGTACCGACTCACTTATGATCGAAATGAGCAATTGAACCAAGAACTCCAGATGGAGCGAAACAATGTACTAATGGTTCGAGATGACCTCTCCGAATCCCAAAGCAAGGAATTGGACGTAAGAAATGACGTGGCTTATTTGGAAGCCCTGGTTCAAAGATACGAGCAAAGGATCTTTGATCTCGAAGAAGTCGAAGTTGAGCTTCGGGAAAAGCTCATTCTCCTGGAAAAGGCATGTTACGTGGTGGCTTGGTTCCACTCCGCCACAAAGATTAACAAATCACCGCTGCCGATCCTCATGGAAATTCACGATTCAGAGACCCAAACGTCTCTTCTTGAGAACGGTCCCACTCAGGATCCAAGGATGGACGAACTGGAAGCCTACATTCGGAATCTGGAGCGAGATAAGTCGAGGCTCGAAGATTCTTTAATGTCGATGATGGCGGAAAAAGATTCCATTGCTCGGTCATTGGAGGGGACTCATGAAGACCGAATTGAGAGGATCCTGCAATTGGAGGATCGTATTAACGATCTCAATCAGGCGGCACGAGAGGCCAATGAGGCCCATATCCAAGAGATCAAGCACCTTAAAGCCCAACTCCAGAGCTCAGAAACCTCATCACAGGAAACGACGCTGTCTCAAAGCGTCCAGAAGAGCGAGGCCATGGAGACTTCGCACTATTCACAAGATCTGGCCGCTGTGGACCTTCTTCAGGACGAGCTATCGGCATTGAAAGAGAAGGAATTGGCTTATTGTCAGACCATTCAAGAGGCGGATGCGATATTGGCCAAAGTTCAGAATAACTACGAGAAAACCATTCAGGCCCTGGAGGAGGACAAGGTCAGTCTTTTGGAAAAGATTCGGAGGATGGAGACCAACGAGCAGCTCCACAAAAAGGACCTGAGAGAGATCACTCAAAACCACGTGGGTGGTAGCGAAACACAAAAAATGGCTCAGCTTTTGGAACGTCTGATGGACACTGAACGCACTGTGATCGAGCTGAAGGAGGTCATTTTCCGCTTGGAGCGAAGTGAGCGAGAAATCAGCCTCAAGATTTTGGCCGAGCAAAAGAACAATGCAACCTTCAAGAACGAGCTCCACGATCAAGAGGCCCTTGTGGCTAAGCTTTATCAAATCGAGAAAGACAATGCTGAGCTGAATGAGGAAATCCTTCGCTTAAAAGAGATTGAGAGGCGCTTCCAAGACCGCCAACTCAGTGAAGGTATGCTGAACTGCCGCGAGCAAGAACTGGAAGAGCGTGAAAGCTCTCTCCAAACCGAGATCTGTGATTTGGACCGTTCCGCAATGGAACGCGATAAGGCGTGGCGAGACAAAGTGACCTCGCTCTCTCACGAGCTCCAGCTCCACAAGGAGACCTCGGATCAACTCAAGGAAGAGGTGGAAAAACAGAACGTGTATCGCGTGCAAGTGGAGGGCCTCTCGCATCAAGTCAATGACATGAAGGAGACACTCGCCAGCCAGACTCAGGCTCTGGAGAGCAACGAGGCCACCTACAGAAGCGAGGTGAGCATCCCACCGACGTCACCTCCGGTCACAATCCGCTCTGAATCAGAGAGGCGAAGCCGTAGTGGGTGTGCTACTGGCACATCCGGCGTCAGTGGCGAGACCTCTTCCTCGTCTTGCAGTATCAACTCTTTCCGCTTGACTCGCTATCGCAGTATCAGGGACCACACGGGCAGATATTTCTTGGTGGTAAAAATACAATGACCTCCGAGCACCGCAAGCAAGCAAGCAAGCAAGCAAGCACAACTGGAACCACCCTATCCCTATGCTGATCACGGCACTTATTCAGTCCTTCCAAACCTCACTCACTCACTCATTTATTCGTACGCATAGCTTACTTCTTTCCACATGCTCCCATCACTGCCCTTAGTCCCTCTCCTTGGTTAACCCACACATTTACCGCATTCCTTGTCCCTTCTGGTCTTCCTTACTCTGTCAACCCTTTTCCACTGCACTTTATTGTACTGCTAGTCTTCTTGGGTGTTCGCCTCGAACAACCCAACAACCCTTAGCACTGCCACAGATCACTTCTTGGATCGAGTTTTCACCCACGTTTTCAGAACTCGAACTTAGGATCCTATCCAAACTGGATCCAGGTCTTGTCATCACTCCCCACTATTCCTAACGACCGTATAGCAGTGGTAAGATCTAGTTGCATTCAGCCTCAAGCTCTGAGGTTGTGTGTTGGAAATGGCGGGGGCATGAGGGCAAATGGCGCAAGCAAAAATCACACGCTTAACACCCAATTTTTGTTGGATATATATTTTCTTCAATCGAGAAATTATTTGATTAAAATAAAAATAAAAATAATGAAGTAAAAGTGATTCCAATCAGATAATCGCTCTTCCTATTGCATGAGTGGATGATGTTGATACGTACTTACTTACTTTTGAAGTCATGCCAACGTTTCCCATTGGGGAGGTGTTCTCAGATTCACAGGACCTCATCCTCGTTTCAGCTCACCAAACTGCGAAATCAATTGTCATTCTCGACTTCACAATTAAGAGACTTGGACGCTCTCAACTCGACTCTTCAGGATGAGATCCGCAGTTTGAAGGTGAGAGGAGACTCGCAGGGTTCAGTGCTAGGACCACAACTAACCTAGATAAAACCTGTATTTCTTTTAAGGCATCCTTGAGTGTGAGAGAGTCTGAAGTTCGACAATTGTGGCAGAGAGAAGAGAGGAGTCTCATCGATACCAATGCCAAGTTGAGAGTGAAAGACGAGGAAATTGAGAATTTACGTCAGGAACTGGCTCGATGGACCACGGAAAACCAATCCCAAGAAAATGAACTTCATCACATGCTTAACTACGAAGGTGGCCTAATTTCCATCCGCAGGAATCTCGAATTTGTTGTTCAAAACATAAAGGTAAGCTCACATTACTTAGTTTCTCGGTCTTCCTTCTAATAGGACATATATTTGATCTTGAAATCATGAATAATGTTCTTCTCTTCAGAGCGACCCCATCGATTCGGTCTTGGTGAGGCTTTGCGACATAAGCGAACAGCTTCAAGCCCTTTCTTACGTGATTTGCAGCCAGCCAAATCATTCTGACCCAACGTTTGATCTTTTCCGATGCGAGAGTGAAGAAGCCATTCAAACTCAATTCATGCCTTCCAACGGCGAACCCACGCTGAGCAAAGAGCAGCTGGCTTTCTTCAATACCGGCTCAGGTAAAACCATCCTTGTAACTCGTGATCTCCTCAGTTGAACCTCAGGAAATGCCATGATTTCTTTCTTCAGACTACTCCTTGAAACATGGTTTGGATGGTCCTGATTTTGGACTTCCCAGTTTGGAGAGCAACGCTAGCAGTTGCACCTATCACTCGTCAGCTTCGACTTTGGTTCCAACGAATGCGGACGAAATTCAGATGAGATGCATCCGATTGGAGGAGGAACTCACTTTGGCCAACCAAGAATGTTCGGAAATGCAGAATAAATTGGAAGATCAAGAAATGCTTCTTGACACCAAGGTAAAACATTGGCAACATTGCACGATATGCATTAGCAACAGGATCATCGTACAGAAAGAATTTCAGCATTGGATTAGTTATTTATCTTGATTTTTTTTTTTTATATCATCACGCAGAATAAAGAAATCGTAGATCTTACTGCTGTAGTGGAGCATCTCCGTCAACTTAACATCCGGATCACGGAGCAACATGAGCGTCACAAGGTCCGATTCGATTCGATCAACTCTCGTATGAAGGAAACGCAATCCTCTTATGATCAACTTGATCACAAGTGTGCCAACAAAGACTTTCTGATTCGAACCTTGGCCGATCTAATGAAGACAGCCACGGATTTGAGGTCCACCTCCATTGTGAGGTATCTCCGAGAAGCCACTTTCAAGCCCTCATACGTGCGTGGCCTGGATTTCACCATGGAATCACTTTGCCGTTTCATTGAGAGCGGCAATGTAAGCAAGGAGCAAAGGAAAAGTGAACAGGTTCGAACAAAACGTCACTTCTATAGGGATGAATTTACGGAATAACTCACAAAACTGTCCATGAACCTCTTAGTTGTCACACATTGCCCAAGAGTATAAGGAATCTAACTCGTTGGATTCGACAATTGCCCCTTGGATGATTGAGTCTGCCAAAATCAAGGACAACTTGAACCATTCCAAATCCGACAAGGTCGGCAGGGAGGAAAAGAAGGCCCAATTGAATTCCAACGGGCCTTTGACCAAACCAGAAACAGTTCGGGTCACGAGACGCGTTGGTGCCGATAGCCTTTTATTGGCATGGCATCCGCCCAAGGACAGCCGCGTTCTAGGCTATATGGTGAGTGATTATGCGTTCACATAACGAGATAAAATGCAGACTATTGTTGTTTTTGGATTTCAGATTTTTGTAAATTCGGAAGCCCGCCAAAAAGTGAGGAGCGCCTCACGTACTAAAGCGCTATTGCATGGCTTGTCTTTAGAGTCGACGTTTACGATTGGGATCGAAAGTTTAGGCCCAGGAGACTCAGCATCGCAGAGGATTGACATTAAATTTGAACCAGATTTACTGAAAACCATCGCCAAAAGGAAGACCCCGCCCCCGCCCCCTATGAAACCCCATGTGGAAAGACTTCTTCCCTTACCCGTTGCCATAAAGGATGTTTCCCAATGAAAGCAAATATATATATAAGTAATCATAATACCACATACTCAATAGCTAGTCAGAATCACTTGTATGTATTCATAAAATAAATCTGTCACAAAAAAACAACTTGGCTTTATTTTCCGTATTTTGACATAGCTTCATACAACTTCAAACGCTCGAGCCACGCCTTCCAATAAATATCCATTTTTTGTTTCGAAATTCCAAGCACCTTGGCCTCATGTCCATCATTGTGGACGATAACGATCAGTCCATGATCGATTTGGAACGGATACCGCGGGTCATGATTCAAAGCTCCAATGTACGCGGCAATTTGAAGAGGATTGTCAAAAGTTGAGGACAGACTGGCTTTCTTCTTCTCGGAAGTTTTCCAGTCAATCAAAGCCAAGGTCTTTTCCTTATAAACTGCCACACAGTCCAAGTAACCGTGATACTTTAGTGTGGGATGCACCACTTGACTCTCCAAGGAATGCGGGTGAGAGAAATGATTCAAAAGCGGGCCAATGCTCTGAGTATGCTTCAAGGACACGTCGTCCTCGGAGTCCATAGCCTTCGTTCCTTCAAGCAGGTAGTGTTCAATGTAACTATGGAGGCGGTGACCTCGTGCCAACATAGTCTTTTGATATGCTTCAAACCCAGCTTGTCCCATTTGAGCAATCATCCGCTCCTCCCATTGGGCCAGAGCCACGGCTCTATCCACGGGCATGGTGGCCTTTAATATTTTGGAGACGCTAGGCAGAGATGATCTGAGTTGATTGCGTCTGTAGTTGATCAAGGTCGGCTTCAATTCCGTCGATAGAGGGAGGGAGATCACTGGCTTCTCCGGATTGATCCATGACGGAGATTCAGAAGCAAGCGAAGGAGAGATTTTTATTGGACTGGCAACGGGCTCGGCCATGATATCTGGGGGGTTTGACTCCGTGACATCAGAGTGGTTTAGCTCAAAAGATGCGGTGGCCAGAGCGTTGAATAAATTATCTTCTTTGGGAGCTCGGGCTTGAATCTGGGGCAGCATCAGGTCATTGGGAGTATCTTTATTAGCCATCCGTTCAATCCAAAAGTCGTGGCTCTTGGTCGTTGTCTCACTTTTTCTGGCAGCTTTGTTAGCCTTCTTCTGGATGTTCCCAAATTCTTCTCGATTCCAATGATTCTTAAAGTAATTCGACTTCCATTTCCACGGTTCATCGCATGATGCGTCCGCCAACGACCGCACCGAGGGTCCACTAGGTCGCATCCTCCGGAAGTAAAGCGGTCTGAAGGTGATTAATCCCAACATCGTTATTTTCAAACTCGGGTCGAGAATCAACTCATTTTCCAAACTCAATGTTTTTGTTTTGATTTTCATGTGGTGGCATGTGCTCTTCACAAACACGAAACCTCGATTCGGAATAGTGGTTCGTTTTTTATAGATTCGGAATAGAATCTGTTTTACATGCATCAAATCTATATGAAAAGTTTTAAATTATGCCCAAAACACATCTATTTATTGAATATCGATGTCACTCGCCACAATAATTTTGGCACCCGTGTTTCTTTCAATGGCATTTAAAGCGGCAATTTCGGCATAGGTGAACCCACCCAAGAATAGAACGAGAATGTTCGGCCTGGCCACCGGGCTGGATTGCCGAGTATGGACTGTGGTGGGCACAGACTTGGGAAGGGGATCTTTAGTGTGATCCACACCCCCATTCAGTACTCGATTCACTAGACTGCAAATCAGGGGCTGATAAAGGCCCCCGAACACAAAACTAGGATGGTTCCCTTCAGGAATTTGACTTTTGGGAGTAATTTGCGAATCTATGCAATGTTTGGAGACGCAATTGACCTGAACCGATTCCAAATAGAGAAAGAACTTGTGCACTCCATCCGCTTTGTCGTATCCATATCCCTCCAAGATTTTCCGCTTTAAAAACGAAATATCTTGTGACTGGAGGCCGCCGATGCAAACGTGGAGTAAGCTGATGATGTACTTCACTCGAGGTAATGGGAACTCCCTAAAGGAACAAAATCGACAATTTTTGGAAGTGTTTAGGAGGCTGAAATATGAACTGGACCAAACTTGGCTTGTAATCAAATGTCAGAACCCAGAAGTAGTTACCTGGCAATGGCTTCTTGGAGAAAGGCAAAGGTTTTGGCATAAATGTTGCTCTCTTTTTGGACAATCCCGTTTTCGATGTGAATGGATCGCTCACTCATATGTCCCAGGGATTTTTGAATAATTTCACTGGCACTGATATGCATGGAAACGGACTGATACTGTTGTTGTAAATCCTTTAACTGGAATTGAACAAAGTCTTTCATCTCCTTGACATTCATATTGGCAGCAGACGACTGAACCTCTTTCAACCGCCGGGCGTTCGAGCTCAGGAATGAAAAAATGGACGTGAAAGGTTTATACCGGATCGAGGCAAATGTTTTGTCACGATTTGACAGTGCTATCACAGTTCTTTCAGTATTTTTCAGACCCGCTTTTGGCCGCTCAAGTTCAATCTGACCACAAGAGACGTCAAACACTTGATGAAGTAAGGCTTCGTAGGTTAAAGGGGTCAGGAGGACTGGGAGCAAATCCAGGGACCGATCCATGACAACTAAATGATCCAAGGCCCCATCTTGGTCGGAAGGGGGCTCAGAAAGACTCTCTTCCATGGTTTTGGAGGCCAAGTATTGAACCAAGGCACTTGATTGAGCTCCGAACGCCGACATCTTGCGGAATTTGCCAAACAGAACTTGCACACTATGAAGGCATTTCAACATTAGATAATTAGACACATCACTTTGCACGCCTGGCTCATAGAAGGCACATTGCGGCAACAACATGGACCACACATTGGAATCCAGGGGAAAGAACTCCCAATGGAATTCGTACAGTCGCACTAGGTCCAAAACACAATGCTCTTCAAGGAACAAAGACACTTTTCGGGTGAGTTTGGGCACGTATATAAGGCTGGTGTTGGCATTCCCCAGTCCATTTGCGGCCAAAATCCCCGATACTTGGGAAGAACTCTCAATGGTTGGGAACAAAACAAAGACATACTGAAGGGCTGAGTTCAAGAAACTGGCTGGGACGACATTTTCTAATCTATGAATGGTCTTCACACCCGCTTCCCGGAGTAAAGACATGCCCATAATTTTGTCCAAAGGTTTGAGGATCCCCGAATCTAAAATGAGGATCTTCTCGCCACTGATGGATTTCAGGAGAGCGGAGAAGTTCTCGGCTGAGAGATGGAGCAAGTTTTGGGTGTTTAAGCCCATGGTCATTGAAAGTTTTCTAAGGTGTTAGTTCAAGTTCAAGTGTGGGTGCCGTTTTATCTTCTCAAGATGATTTTTAATGTTGACATGAATGATGAAAACACAGGGTGACCCCAACGGAAATATCATAGAAGTTAGGCTTAGGCTTCGCTACATTATTTGTTGAGCGTTTTTAGGGCTTAATTTCATTCATGTGATGAACTAGATTACAACCTGATGTATCAGATAGATCTCGATAGTTTTCTAATCCAACAGCCTGTTCGAAATGCACGTGTGAAATCTAGAATGTGTGCATTATAGAAGACCGGGACAAGACAGATTTGTGATTTATCTCCGAGGATTTAAACACCATTTTGCTTGAAGTTAACAGGGGAAAACTTTCCGATTTCGATGAAGATCATCAAATCATTCCAGGTTTATCTTATAGAACGGAAACAAGATCGTTTTCCTTGACAAGATTCTAACAAACTTCAAAACAACACAGCATAATTTCTCGGGTCTCATACTTACAATGACAGCAACCACATTGCAATTATCTTTTTCCCCATTAACATCCAGGTTTCATCAGGTCTTTAAATTATGCCTTCGTATCTCTCCTTAGGTTCCAAGAAGTCATTACCAGATCTGCAGACGAAGGTACTGTACGATCGAGCTCCTTTCCTGAATTAGGAAGACCACATGCCATCCTAACGAAATACTTTGTTTTTGTGCGTGGCAGGACATTCCAGCAAATTCTGCTTTATTATCCTCATGCTTTGACTCAGAGGCCTCAGGTTGGTGCCTGGGTAATGTCGCAAGAGCAATTTGTCGAGAGTTCCAATTCCTATCCTCGGTCGGGATCTGTCATAATCAAAACAGACGTGCTAGTGCACTCACCACGTTTGGATGGGTTAAAAAACCAATCTTGCATTCAAAGCAGTTGGTTGGATATGTCATATGCCAAAGCAAAACGTTCGCGCTTGAATAAGCATGATATTGATAGGTATTATTCAGACTGAGATTGGTGCTAGAGAAACTAGTGGATTGAAACAGTTTTCAACTATTGATTGCCTTGGATGACTTGCCTCGAGTTTTCTCAGATAGGTAGGTCTCCTTGTCCACCCAGTGGAAAGTGAAACTTTCCACCGAGTTGAGACTTGGATGTTCAATGACCTGGCTGGTTTCTGTTTTCGCTCTTTCTCCAAACTGCCTGATCATGGTGAAACTTTAGGTCAAGAACCAGGCATCGTACTTCAAGAGTTCGTTTGGCGAGAGGAGCAGGAGGAGAAGGAGGAGGCTATTATGAATCTTCCCTGCCAACGAGCGCGTCTCTCTCACCCATTCTTGTACGTAAAGCAGGCATTAACCCCGTATCCGTTTAGGCCTAGGCGCATGTGGGAGAAATGGAGTGGCAGTGGTTGGGGAATGGGAGTGATGATTCTCGCCACCATCATCATCACAATCCCTTTTCTCTCTCTGAAGCTCAAAGCAATGCATGACCATTCTCTCTTCTCTTTGCGTTTCTCTGGTTCTTGTGATCCACACTCGCACCAGGCTTTATTCCCTATCTGTCGACTGCTATAAATTGAACTTATAACTGAAATGAAAACCTGGGGGACGGACCCCCGTCCGAAATATCCTCCTGATATGTTTTCCTTGTCGTGAGTTGGTCCTTTCGTTGGTTCGTCATGTGGGAAATCCTCTGGGGATCTGATGTTCTTCCAACAAGGTAGTAGGATACCTCATGGCATCATGGCATCCTCATCTTCATCATCATTGTCATCCACCTGTGCAAAGGGGGTTCAGCCCCAAGTGCTTGCTTGGTCTATTCCTTTTACTACTTCCAGGTCAGATACTGCGGATGATTCCACAGTTCATTCACATCTCTTTTCAGGATACTTGTGGTACCTGAGCAATGCTTCGAGTCCAAGTTAAGGCCCGGTGTGCGGCATTGGTAGGCGTGTGCTTACTCTGTGTAGGTCCAATGGATGTATGAGCCTGGATGGTGGTGATGCCAGTGGAGTAAGACAAGTCGGGCTCCTTTCCAACTTTCTCCCCTGTATTTCACACACTCACACCCCATCTGGTCGTCGACCTGCGATCCGTTCCCAAGTCACTATTGCTAGTGTAGTAGTAGTAGCAGTAGCAATAGTAGTGCTACACACGGGATAGATACCGAGTGTTTGAGGAGAAGAAAATGGTCGTGGAAGTGGTCCTACTGGGGTTTGGACAAGACGAAGACGAAGCAGAACAAGTCGAAGTACGAGCAGGAGAAGTGGTGGCCTAATTTTCTGATCACTTTACCGAATCAGGGGTAGAAGAACTCGGAGAAGAAGAGTAAGGCGAATAAGACGGCGAGCTAAGGCACGAGAGGTACGAGAGACACGAGAGACACTCGCCACACATTGCTACATTCTACATCCATCTATCCACTCCCTCACACACTCACTCACACTCACTCACACACACGAACAAAACTCTAAAACGAGAAGGAGCGACGACCTGAAAAGTGCTTCATTTCCATTCTGAGAGATCTCTGGGTTGGTTGACATTTCGAGTCCTCTTCAGTAATCCCTGCCAAAAAAATCCACCAAGATGGAACTCGACCCAACCGGACTCTACTAGCTAACTTAATTAAACGTAAGTGACCAACAAGCGCTTCTCTACTTCGCTCATTAAGACATGTGACATTTGCCCGTGTCTCTGCAAGGCGAGAGTAGTTTCCTTCGCCTCTGAGCCCGTGTCGAAATCGTCATGTGCATCTGCAGCAGTCTTCATGAATCATGATGCATCATCATCACTACCAGCGTCTTGCTACGCAAAAACAATTGTGCAATCGACATTTCGCAAGCACCGCTTCCAAAATTGACTAGTTCAAGAACCCCCGGGCGGTGAACTCGCATCATCAAGGCCGTGAAAAGAAACCATTAACGTAACCGTTTTCCTTAATTGCACCGGTGCATTACGTGCGGTCAATTGCCGGCGATAATGCTTTAGAGACATATCTTGCACTTTAGAGCCTTCAGGGCCTTGTGATTCAATAGACGAACTAGGGATTGCCCATAACCCATGGGCGATCCAATATGTCACTGAAAATATCACGATTGCCGTTCAATTATTTCACAATCCTTCTCTTCTCTTTCAGAATCCAAGTATTTTGGATTGATGTCTGAATGTCAAAGAGGACTTACCCCCTCAACTATAGCCTATAATATGATATCATTATGACTGAGCTGTCTTAGGAATAAATTGAATTATGAACATCCCGTGTTTTTCTTGAAATCCGCCAACGGCTGAGCTCTTTTTCAAAGAGCAACTCAGGCCACCCTGATTCCAAAAGCATAGAACTTAAAGCAACGACCAACATCCCCGTCCTCGATCCATGCCTCTCTGCTTGGCTCGCATGCCTCAATGCAATAGGCATTCTCTCAGGCATACACACTCACATTCAGGCAACACATATCAAGGAAGGAGGAGGAGGAGCAGGAGGAGCAGGAACCAAAACCACCATCAGCCACATTCCTTGCTTCTTTGCGAGTTGGTCTTCCCTGAGGACAGAGTTTGATCAGTTACTTCTTCTAGTCATCAACGGTACCTCAGTTCATTTGAGTGAAAAATGAAGCTTTATTCTTACGCTGATCATATGGTGGCTTCGGATAGCTTTCGCTTGTTCAAGAAGGAGTGTCAGATGGATCAAGCAATAATGGACCAATTCCAATCGGAAATCGCTCAATTGAGGTCCTACATCTATTCGGCGGATTCGGATTGGTGCCTGGACCAGAGCATCCTGGATCTCATGGACCGAATCCTTGATATGGAAGGCTCCGAAGGACTTCGTATCAAATTTGTCCGTCTCCTGTGCATTTGTGCCATGAGATCTAACTTCTTCACCTTGCTCATGAACGATCGTTCGCATGTGATCCTCAAGTACTGCCATCAATTTGATCAACTCTGCCCGGAAGAACAACGCTTCGTGACCATTCTTTTGCTGAATATATCCAGCAATCCCAAAGGAATCGACTATCTCATGTTCTTCTCGCCTTGGGAACACCACAATATGCCCCTAAATAACTGCCAGGCCTGTCAGAATATCATCCAATTGGCATTAAGTAATACCAATCCGAATGTGAGGCATCAAGCATGGCGTCTATTAGCAAATTTGTCCTCCAGACACGGAACGTACTCCGAACGACCTCAAACCCTTCAAGTTTACAACAAGTTCGTTGAATTTGTCAAATCGTGCATCAACGATAATAAGACAATCATTGCCAACGAAAATCATCTGATCATTCAGGAAGCCAAGAAGAACATTGAAATCGAGCACAAAAATGAATTCGATTTTTCCACGCTCAATTTACCGGAAGAGTTGAAATAATATTGCGTTCCATGTCAAAATTGCGAAAATAAATGACATTATTTAAGGACCAATTGCTCTCGTCCATCGTAATCATGAGGCATCATCTTCTATGGTCCTGACCTCAATAGGTTTGCAGCGAGTGCAAACATAGCCTTGATGACGTGATGGCGGCTCCACTTGCCCTACATGGCCTTCACAAACAGCCTTTCTCCTTCTCTTTGGAATGAGAGGGGCTGTCGAGACAACGACTTTCTCGAACTTCCAATCAGCAAGAGTGAGGCCAGAGAGGGAACAGGGATGAAGGAAGATTTAGTGTATGTAGCTAGTTGCCAGTGGAACTTATTTCTCTCCTAAAACATGGAGGATCATCTTTGTAGAGAAATGAGGATTTAACTATCATCTAGTCATAATGCTGACTCGAAAGTTAAGTGTTACCGGAGAGTTCTCCACAGCCTTGGCTGATTATGGCCCGGACGAGACCTTGTCCGAAGGCAACAACATTGTGTGGACGAATAGATCCGTGGTTCGGAAAGTGATCAGACTTCTGTCCTTAGCCAGTCTCATCTCAGTCATGTTGAACACGCCCAAAACATTCGAGCAATGTCCTCCATTGTTGTATGTGACGTATCTAACGGATTGGGTGTGTGCCTTGGTATTCCTCTTAGAAATGATCACTAAGATACGAGAGAAGGGCTTGTTATATCGAGATTCGGCCTATTTGAAAGATAGATGGTGCCAATTTGACTCCACCATGCTTTTCTTTTTGTTTACCTCCATCATCCTTCAAACACTAGAAATATGGGGAGTAGCACATCGATATTCACCACTTTCAATCATCCGAGCACCTCGACCCCTTATCATGATCCGATTCATTCGTGTCTTCCTGAAGTTTTCCATGCCCAAATCAAGGATTAATCAGATCTTCAAGAGATCCAGCCAACAGATATACAATGTCACCATTTTCTTTCTTTTCTTCATGTCCCTCTACGGTCTGTTGGGTGTTCAATTCTTTGGTGAGCTTAACTACCACTGCGTCCGCGCTGGAGTCAAGGCGGAATTGGTCACCATCAACGATCTAACTATTCCTGACTCTTATTGCAATCCCAAACCGGACTCGGATGAAGGAAACAAGTGTCCTCCCGGGTTCGACTGCATAAAACTGAGTAACTTGGGGAAAGTCATTACCGGATTCACTGGATTTGGCGAATTCCTCACTAGCGTTTTCACAGTCTATCAAGCCGCTAGTCAAGAGGGGTGGGTTTATATCATGTATCGAGCCGCGGACTCGGTTGCTCCCTGGAAAGCAGTGTTTTACTTCACGACCATGATCTTTTTCCTCGCGTGGATGGTGAGGAACGTCTTTATCGCCGTGATTACGGAGACTTTCAACGAGATTCGGGTCCAATTCCAAGAGATGTGGGGTGAACGTGAAAGCCTCGAAGAAACCGATCATAATCAGGTGTTAAATGGCAATGCAAAAGCGTGGAAACTCGTCACCGTTTACGAGAACGAGAATCAAGGATTTGCTCCGAGTTTCTGCCAAGCAATTCTAACATCGCCAGTTTATCACATATTCATAATGATAGTCACTTTGACCAATGCAGCCATCACAGCCAGCATTTCATTCAAGCATACCCGGGACGAGAAACCGAGGGAATACTTCTTTGAAGATCAAAAGTATCTCGAGTTTTGGTTCACCATGTTGTACAACTTTGAAGTGGTGTTCAAGATGTTCTGTCTGGGCGTTCAGGGTTATTTCATTCGGTAAGAATTTGGTCGATATCTTACAAAAAAACGAACCTTGATCTTGATGTTTCATCAACATATTTTTGTTGCAGAACTATTCATAAGTTTGAATTTCTTTTGGCGGTCACCACAACGATTCATATTCTTCCTTTCGATGGTCTATTCTTATCGTGGCTCTCCATCTTCCAAGTGCTCCGCGTTGTCCGGTTAATCAAGGCATCACCAATGTTGGAGGACTTCGTGTACAAAATATTTGGTCCAGGAAGAAAGTTGGGAAGCTTAATCATCTTCACGATGTGTCTTTTGGTCATCACATCGAGTATATCAATGCAACTCTTTTGCTCTCTAAGGGGTTTGGACAAATTTGAGACCTTTCCATATGCTTTTATGTCTATGTTTCAAATTCTGACCCAAGAAGCGTGGCCGGAGGTGATGTCCAGGACAATGGAAATGGTGGACTCAAGACTGACCTTCGTTGTGGCTGTTTATTTCATCTTATATCATTTGTTTGTCACACTTATTGTGATGTCTCTCTTTGTGGCTGTTATTTTGGACAACTTGGAGTTGGACGAGGATGCCAAGAAAATCAAGCAATTAAAGATGAGGGAGGAATCGTCAGATATCAAAGAAGATCTACCATTAAGGTTGCGCATATTTGAAAGGTTTCCACAAAGGCCCAGATTCTGTCTCCTCAATCGAACTCCTTCAGAATATTCCACACCAAAAGTGCGTGAGAGCTTTGTCACCAAGTTTGTATACGACTCCGAAAACTCGGCCGACATCCTGGATATCACCACGGCTCATGAGAATGGATACGACGAAAATCAAACGTCACTTCGATTTCGCAAGAAATGTAATCCATGTCTTTTGTCATCTCCTATACGAAGGACTTTTAACTCGTCAGTAATCAAGAAATCTTCGGTCTCCAACATCATTTGGTCGGTTCGTCGCTCCCTCAGAGGCTCTCAACTCTTCAACAAACGGGGAGGAACTTATCGTATCAACGACAGCTCCAAAGAAAATGGGTTCATACCGGGCATGAACACGATTGCCACCTCGAACCGCCCTCAAAACATTGATATCAAACTACTTCACGCCAAAAAACAACAAGCTGAGATGAGACGCAACCAGAAGGAGGAAGATCTGCGAGAAAATCACCCGTACTTTGACCGACCTCTCTTCGCCGTTCCTAGAGAGTCTACTTTTCGAAAAATTTGCCAAATGTTAAAAAACGCCCAATACGATGCTACTCTGAAGGATCCCGTCACAGGGAAGGAGCGCAAGGTTCGATTCAAAACATTTCATAAGCTAATGGGATTGGTTACTTACGTGGATTGGACTATGATCATCATTACCACACTCACCACACTTTCGATGACGGCTGAAACACCAGAGTATAGAGTTATGGACAATATGCTCCTTCAAATCATGGACTACGTCTTCGTCATGGGCATGGGATTGGAACTGACACTCAAGGTCTTGGCCGAGGGAATGCTCTTCACTCCCAAGGCCTTGGTCAAGGATGTCAGCGGTATTCTGGACTTGTTCATATTCAGCGTAAGCTTCTTGTGGATCTGTTGGATGCCCACCAAGGTTGAACAAAATTCAATCGCCCAAGTGGTTATGATCCTGAGGTGTTGTCGACCTTTGAGAATCTTCATTCTCGTACCGCATATGCGGAAAGTGGTACAAGAACTTTGCCGTAGTTTTAAGGAGATCTTCCTCGTTGGGGTCTTGCTCTTGGTTCTAATTTTCATCTTTGCCAGTTATGGCGTGAACTTGTATGGAATGCGGTTTGCCTCATGTAACGACGTGAACATCAAAACCCGAGACGAGTGCACGGGCATCTTCCGAGCCGAGGTCTTCGTAACAAAGATGAACATCCCCAACACACCCAATTGTCCGGGACCAGGGCTCTACACACCACGGGTAAGTGGATGGAAGGTCCTTCTCATTGAGAAGAAATAAGCCAAGAGATCATCCCCGAGGTGTTCTTTCTCTTCCAGGTTTGGATGAATCCTCGTAGATTCAATTTCGATAACATCCGGAACTCGATGCTGGCTTTATTTGAGGTAAATTCAAAGTTTGATTTGTAGTTATTTGGATACAAGTCTAGACGACCTTTACCGGTTATGATTATCAACTGGATATGTAAGAGGCAGGTTGGCTAGGTTTTTTTCAGCCAGCGATGCTAGCTCGTGCAAAATCAATGCTAAAGAAATGCTAATTAGAATTCGAAAATGCTAGAACAATGCTACTTTTTTAAAGAAAAGCCAATTATGCATGGTGCTCATAAAGAATGTGAGTTTCACAATTCAATTAAATTTGGCACTCTTTGACAGGGTATGTTCAGATAACATCTTAGAAACTGTACTTTTTAGAAAAAAAACTATATTTGAAAAACACAAAAATCTAAAGAATAACCTTGCAATAAAAACTGATGCAGTTTTGTTTATGATATTCTCCTAATTTTGAACCCTGAGACTTAGAAGGTGACACCAAAAAGTTACAAGTTTTATTTGAGCAAAAATGTATTTTCAGGATTTGAACAAGGTTTTTTTTAACACACTTAGAATTGATCTTATCGCCAAAAAGTGTTCTTCTTGGGTGAAATTTGATCATGAAAATAAGATTAATTGTTTTTTCCTTATCGTGTATCATACTTCAAAGCGGACATTAGCAAGAGTTTCTTTATCCATAGAGCTCTCAATTTGTTGTCTAACTCTTTTATTTTGATTTTTTTGCTATGTTTGAATCTTGTGATTTGGTTTACCTCAAATGTGTGGGGGGAATACTTTTCGGAGTACCATGAAACTAAAAAATGTAGTTCCCTTGTGAGATTTTTTTCTTTGCTTTCTTCCCTTTTGGTCATTTTTCAGTGAAATAAGGCTTGGAAAGCGCTTAAATGCTAGGCAAGATTTCACGATGCTTGGAACACGCAAATACTGCTAGTTTAATGCTAAAACCAGACCAATGCTAATAAAAATCCCTATGCTAATGGCCTAGAAATAATGTTAATTTTTGAAAATTAGCATCGAAAAATACTACCTGGCTAGCTTATATGTTGGCCCCTGAGCCATTTCGGTTTCCGTTTTTTGGCAGGTTTATTACGTTACATCTTCCTTGGAAGTTCAATGGAAGAGGATTAGATCAGCAATTATGAGTAGCTGATGAGTCGACTTCGAAAAAAGGTTGACTTTTTGGTTAAAATACAAATCCTTTAGTTGGGATAAGACAAAAAGGTCACACAAAAAAGTCATAAAACTGTTTTTCACGTTTAAACTTTTCCCTCGAGATCTGTTAATGACTTCAGGTCAGGAAATAAAGATTATATGTAATATTTGTCCTTCAGGTCATTTTTATGCCGCATAGCTTCAAAAATTGCTAGATAAGAGTAACTGTTCTTGAAGGATACTCAAACAAGCGTGAAACGAATATCACATGAAAGTGCCGTATTTTTCTACTATGATAATGTGATTTATTAACAAGTTCAGAAGGGTTTTGAAACCAGTCATCAGGATATTTATTCTAGGGCCAGATATATATATTTTTCCGACTGCGTGACTGGGATCACGACGTCAGAAATGACATGATCTTTCGTCAAAAAAATATGAACAAATGGTCTCCAAAGCTCCTAACTGGCAACTACGATTAGCTAGCACAGTACAGCAGACCCAGCAGACCCGACAGAAACTTGCGTAAAACCTTGTAGCCGTAACAACGCAACCTCAATTTCAGGTCCTGTCATTCAAAGGATGGGTGGATTTACGGGACGTTATCATCACCAGAATGGGACTATCCTCCGCTACTTACATACACATGTACGTGTTTCTGGGCAGTATGATTGGACTGACACTCTTTGTGGGTGTAGTTATCGCCAATTACCGCGAAAATAAAGGCACAGCGCTTCTCACCGTGGATCAAATGCGATGGAGCGATCTTAAGAAGCGATTAAAAATCGCTCAACCACTTCATGTTCCTCCGCGTCCAGAAACTTCCAGGTTTCAATCGTTCATCTACGACATTGTCCAACATCTCTACTTCAAACGACTGATTGCTGCCCTGGTATTGTTCAACAGTTTTTTGCTCTGTGTCAAATGGGAAGAGGAAGAAGATATTCCGCAAACGGGTTTTGATACGGTCGAACAGGCCAATTCCACCTCATCCCCTATGGTGGGACAAATGTTGATCCGTCAATCCCTGGCTACAGCTAGTTCATCATTGACCATTTGCTTTGTCATTGAAGTGATCATGAAAATGATCGCTTTCACCCCCTATGGATACTGGCAATCTCGTCGAAACAGAGGCGATCTTCTGGTCACCGTACTCGGTGTGATTTGGATCATCTTGAATCACGCCATCTACAATGAGTACACCTTGACCTTGGGCTATGTGGTGATTATTCTGCGCTTCTTCACGATCACGGGTAAACATGCAACGTTGAAGATGTTAATGCAGACTGTATTTGTGTCCATGTTCAAGAGCTTCTTCATCATCATGGGAATGTTCCTGCTAATTACGGTGTATGCCTTAGCGGGAGTTATTCTGTTTGGATCCGTCAAATATGGGGAGGCCATCAATCGACAAGCCAACTTCCGGACAGCTTGGTACGGCATGGCCATGCTCTTCCGAACGGTGACTGGCGAAGATTGGAACCGCGTGCTTCATGATTGTATGCTCTATCCTCCCTATTGTACTCATCAACCCGGAGCCAGTTTTTGGGAGACGGATTGTGGCAATGTTGTGGCTGGCATTGTTTATTTCTGCAGTTTTTATGTCATTATCACCTATATTGTTTTAAACCTTTTGGTAGCCATCATCATGGAAAACTTTTCGTTGTTCTATTCCAACGAAGAGGATGCCCTCTTGTCGTATGCTGATATTCGCAACTTCCAGAATACGTGGAACATAGTCGATGTGAACCAACGCGGCATGATTCCAGTCAGAAGAGTCAAGTTCATCCTCCGTCTTCTCAAGGGCCGATTGGAAGTCGATCCACAGAAGGACAACCTTTTATTCAAGCACATGTGTTACGAGTTGGAGAGGCTTCACAATGGTGAAGATGTCACGTTCCATGATGTTCTGAGTATGTTATCTTACCGTTCTGTGGATATCCGAAAAGCATTGCAACTAGAGGAGCTTTTAGCCCGAGAGGAACTGGAGTATCTAATCGAGGAAGAAGTGGCCAAAATCACCATCAGAAATTGGTTGGATGGCTGCTTGCGACGCATTCGGGACAAGGAACAAAGTCTTATCGCTGGATTGAGAGCCATGAACGATCCCGTCTTGAGTGCGCTGAAACCATTGGAAGAATTGGAGCAAGAGAACGATGACGATTGGGTCAGTCAGAATCGCACAACTATCACCGCCTTGGAGACAGAAGAAAAATGGTTGGGCAACAAAGACGGGGTGCAAGAAGACGAATACCCACAACAACAGAGTCAACCACAAATGAAGGTCCAGAAGACCGCAATGGTTCAATCCTCACAGACCAAAACATTTCTAAGTAGTGAGTCATCTTCCCGAGTCAAAGCCGCTTCACCGTTGAAAACTCCATCCATTGATCCCTGCTTGTCCAAAGCCCACATCAGCGAGCTTCAAAGTTGGTGGCAGTCAGAAATTGATCAAGATGATTCTGAATAGATGGATTGATAACCATTGTAATAAGTTAACTATATTTCTTTGGATTTGTGTGTTCAAATGTCATGAACAATCTACTATTACGAGTAAAATACTATGGTAAATATAAAGAAGGCATGAGCAAAGGAAAAACAGACAGTCCACATGCTTTGTTTCTTAAAGCGTGAACTAGCTTTCTTTTAACACTCGCAAGTTTTGGATTTAATGACTAGAATAAGCCATCCAAGAAATCATCTTTTTCGTTTGGTTTTTTACAACCGTTGTGTTGTAACTAAATGCCTTTGGTCTTGTGTTGGACATGGATCATTGGATAGAGACGATTTTAGATTTTGCCACGATAAATCAAACTATTTTTTTTTCACTTGAGTTGGGGTTTGTTTGTCAAAGAAAGCAATAATAATCAATTTTAAGCTCATTCAAACGTCTGTGTCAAATGTTATGATCTCTTCCAACTCAGCTCAAGTAGGAGACAAAATGAATGTGCTAGCGGTACGTTGGCAAGCCCTTGGTGCTAACTCTTTATCTGGTGCTATCATTGGGCTGAGTGTGAAATGTCTATAGCTTTTGACAAACGTCCATTAAGATCATTAAGAAAAAAACATTGTTTGACTTGTTCCCAGTTCGAAAGAGTCAAATCTAGCTGAAGTGGAAATCATTTGATTAAAAGTGGCAAAAGTTTCCAATTTCCCCGCTGCCGGCACTGTGCATAGATGACGTCGTCCTTGGTCTGGATCAAACCCATGAAATCAAGCATAATTAGCTTGATAGCAGCTCCTTTTTTTGCTGGCTTTCCTAAACATTACAAAAATAGCCAAAAATCCTAGATCTTGAAAAACGAAGAGAGATTTGATAAATTTGCCAGCAACTTTAAATTCTTTGGAATCTAATACTGTGTCTAATCATGGGGTAAACAGAAAAGTCCATAAATGCGGATAAAAATAAAGAGAGACTAGATAGGGTCCAAAATGTTCAAAATGATAAAAGAAACTATGCTAAAAAGATGTAAAACTCAAAAATAAGGCAAAAAGCGTCGAAAAGGCTGTAAAAATAGCTAAAGAAATTCGACCCAAAAAGTTTCTAGTTTTAATCTTTTTTTTTTTTTAAGACTAGTGAATATTTATGTGAAAATTTTTGAAATAGTTAGTTTTGTGGACATACAGATGTTCAGATCCAATTTGACCTTTTAGTACACATGCAAATGAGATTTAATCTATATCACTTGATAAATAATTGTGTGCATATTCTTTCATTTACAAAGATAGTCAGGAGCTGAAGTAAAGATTTTTGTTAATGAAGCTCAAAAAGCGTTTTATTTACTTATTTTGAATAGATTTCGCTTTGTTTGAAATCTCAAGTCCTAATGGTATGTTTCCCTGCAAAATGGACAAAATTTAGTCGCCTTGTCTTCAGATGTGGCAGATCAGCCCAAAGTAGTATATTAAATAGCTTCTCGTGCATTACTAGTTATATTTTCAATTTGTGAAAAATTGTCACTTTTTGGTCATAATTTGAAATCATATTTGTCACATTTATTTTTCCAACATCTGAGCACTCTAATCGGACTGGGGATATACCATTTGGATATATTCACTTGCAGCACTCATGCTGCCATCAAAAAAAAGGAGGAAAAAATTTATCTCAACTTCCTGATTATTCACAAAAGTGATCAACGTCTTGCCTTGGTGCGTGTTCTTCGTCATGTAGATGCCTCAGGTAAGATAAATATGTATTTCAATTGAAAAAAAATTGAACATGAAAGCACATTTTCAGACTTTGATATTTGATATTTTTCTTCGGGAACATCGTCCTACGATTTGTGAATTAATTGTTATTCGTTTGTTCCGCAAAAATGGCTTGAGTAAGAAGTCAAACCTAACGGCTTTTAACCTTTATTCCGGATAAAATGCTCAATCCTCTTTCTTGGGCGATGTGACCAAAAGTACAACGTAAAAGCAACAAACAACAAAACCACTAACAAGAAGCGCCAACTTTTCGATACTACAGTAGGTAGTTTCAGTTACAGTACATTTGGAAAAGTGGAGACATATCAAAATCACTGACTTCTAGAAATATGTACTACGAAAGGGTTACTCACGATTTTTTCCCTCCTGCTAGCGTTGTAGAGTGGGAGGCTAGTCCGGGTGGGTACGTTCCAATTTCGAAATCGACTTCTCAACCGTTTGAAAAGCTGGAGGAGTTTGCGATCTTGCGCAATCTTTCTCAGCATGTTAGTGTAACCACCAGAGCAAATAACGTTCTGGACTTGGTCTTTTCTAGAGGGCTAGTCAGTCTTTTCCAATGACCCTGATCTGATCCAGTATGTCCATGTGACACCTAGTAATCTGTCAGATCATCATGTTCTCGAGATAGGGTCGACCATTACTCAAAAGCCGGCGTGTTCTAGAGTAAAACCGGTCAAAAAGGTCGGTTTGGCTAAGTTCAAGTTCAAAGATGAACATTGGCCGTTGATTATAGAAAGATTAGAAGAACTTGACCTGGTTTCAATTCTGAAACGGGAATTGTTCATAGATGCAGCCATTGATAAATAAATCTCAGGTTTTGAGGAAGTCTGCTCCAATCTAGCCATACCTGAATGTGGTCCGAAAGATGGGACGCGGACAAAAATTCCAAAATACAGAAATACTTTTTTCAAAAAGAGTTGCAAACTAGCAAAAGGCTTAAGAGCAATACAAATCCAGTAATTGCGGCTAGTCCAAAAAAAGTTGAACTTGATTCAGGGTAAGATCGGTCTTGGATCCGATTCCAATTGAAACGGAGAGTAGAGTGGTTCAGGAGGTCAGGTCGAATCCGAAGGCTATTTTCTCTTATGCAAACTCTAAGAGAAAAATTTGGGGTCGATGGTGAAGCCATTAACAATGCAGAGGTTATGGCTAACATGCTTGGAGATCAGTTCTCTAGTGTGTTTTCAACCCCACTGAGTTTAAAAGCAACAATTCATCGCTCTAATCATAAGGATTTTGAAATTGGTGATGTTAGTCAAGTTGGGCTATTAAAGGATCTTGTAATCACAGATCAAGATGGATGCCATTAGGGGTCTGAGACTCTCGAGCTCGCCTGGTCCCGATAGTGTGGCATCTCACTTTCTATTGAGATGTTGCAGCTTCTTGCTCCTGCTTTCTCGTACTTGATGCATTGCATCTTGGATCAGGGCAAGTTTCCATCTTCCCTAAAGTTGGCTCATGTTGTCCCAATTCTTAAAGGGGGAGATAAGTCGCTCCCCAGTAACTATAGGCTGATTTCTCTCACTTTGAATATTGCGAAGGTATTTGAGAAGATCATGAAGCTCAAACTTGTAGAGTTTCTTGAAGTCCATGATGTCCTTCCTCCAAGTCAGCATGGGTTCTGAGCGTATTTTAGCACGGTTACCCATCTGATCGAGCATATAGAGCAGATAATTGAGGGACTTGGGGGTCTTGAGTGAGGTTCTTAAAATTATGCATAAAAAAGAATCTCAAAATAAATAAAGTAAATAAATAGTACAGATGCAAAAAACAAGCCCAGGATGCAAATAAGATGAAAATAAGCTTCAAAGATGCTTTATATTGTTATGACATACTAAGGCATTTTAAACAATTTGTTAAGGTGAACACATATTTGAATAACAGTATACTCTGATTCCAGTGAATCAACATCTGAAGTGTAATCTAAGTCTAAACCTCCATAGCAATCACAGGTGTTGTCAATACAACAGCTTTGACTTCTCTGTCAAATGCATAAAAATGTGAAAACAGCCCAAAGGTGCAAATGATGTAAATAAAGGTTCAGGATGCAAAAAGATGCAAAATAAGGAATGTAGATTTTATCATTAAAAGATAGGTCATATTTTTATCATTTACTTGTAAAGTGGATCGTTACAAAGTTATGTTGTCCAAAACTTATGTAGCAGACCAAGCGCAGGCCAAAAACTAAAATTTGGCCAAATTCAAGTATTCAACCAGATCTTGTGGTCATAAGAAATGCTTTTTGGGAATAAGGTGAACAGTTCAAGAAATGCGAAATTTTAGCTTCCATTTGCGGCCCACATCTCTAGAAGTCCGTGCATAAGCTGATTCCAATTCACTCCCCTCTTTTCCGCTTCAACCGCCCGGTCTTTCTCTCTTTACACACCTGATTGGCTCTTTGTTCAGAGTCGCCTCTGGTCACATCACTTGCTTTTCAACTCGGTAGCGGGAAAACGCTAAATTTCCCCTCGTCTTGGTCCCGAGCAGGTGTGCGCGAGCTCTCCCTCAAGCTTACACAAGCGGTCGCCTGTTTCACTGTTTCTTAGTCCAGACCATGGAGTACGGTAGTAATGACGTACTCCATGTCCAGACCGATCGTACGCCCCTGATCCCTATTAGTCAAGATTCCCCTGGATTGGATAAGAAGTTTCATTCATGATAGGAAGCAAGTTGTTAATGTTGAACGGTCACTTAGCGATATATATGACGTCAAGTAAGGTGTTCCAGAGGGCCCTCTTTTAGGACCCCTCCTTTTTTTAATATTCGTTCCCCCTTTCAAAAATTACTGCCAGTCCCTCTTCTTATTCTGACGATACAAAGTTCGTTTCTGGTAGGAATGGCCAAGATTCCAGTAGCCTTGCAAAGGACCAAGATAGAATCTCCTTTTGGGCTACTGAGAGTAATATGGCCCTGAACGCAATGAAATTCCGCTCAATGACCTTCGGGTCAACTCCTTTGAATACTCCACCTGTAGAAAATTGAGGTAAAGATATTGAGCAGGTCTCATACATGAAAGACTTAGGTGTAGGCCTCCAAAATAACGGAAAGTTTGATGAGCATATCCAGTTGAAGGTGGGTAAAGCTTTTCAAACATGTGGTTGGATATATCGCACATTTAAGTTCAGAGACAGCATCACGATGCTAACTCTGTATAAGTCGATTGTTCAACCCCATCTTGAATATGCTTCACCCATTTGGGCTCCAATGAGTTCAGCAGGTTTGCAAAAGGTCGAGCAAGTCCAAAGATGTTTCACTAGGAACATCACAGGAATGAAAGAGCTCTCGTATTGGGAGAGACTAAAAAAGCTGGGACTGTACGTACAGTGTTCAGAGAAGGTACGAAAGGTATCTGATACTGTACGTCTTCAAAAAGGATCTATGAGGTTTGTACCAAACCAGGATTTAGGGTCAATTCTAGTGACCGTAGAGGCTTAATGTGCGTTTTGAGAGCACCTTCAAGCCCTCAAGAATCCAGGCTAGTTCGAACGATGACGTCCACATCTCTTCTTTCTCGGGCTTCTTCATTGTTTAATTTGCTTCCCTCTAATATCCGTAGGGAATACGTAGGCCTTGTTGATCCGGTTGCATCTTTCAAGTCAGACTTGGACAAACTTTTAAGCAACATTCCAGATCAACCCTACATTCCAGGACCAGCTCTGTCTGCCAACTCAAATTCGTTGGTAGACCAAATATCATAAAAAAATTGAAAGGTAATAGACAGACGAATTATAACCTTTCAGTTTCATAATACTGGGGGTTACATTCCCTATAGCGATTGAAAATGTCTGTGAAAAAGCAAACCAAAGAAGAACAAATCTAAATACACCTAAAGTCCGTGTCAAAACGAATGTATATGGTTATTTGTTATCAATACGAAAGTTTCGATCGTATATAGTACGATTATTCAATTGATTGAGCAAACAGGGGAAGACAGAGTCATGAACCAGTTGATGTAAGATACGGTAACTTTACATTGTGAAGGCCCTTGACAAGGTAAATCTTGGCCTTTTAGTCGACAGAATTCAAGAGATAGGCAATCCGGGCTAAGTTCTCAATTGCATGAGAGGTTTCTTTTGCGATAAGAAGCAAGTGGTTAATTTGAAATGGCGCTTGGGGACATAAATTCCTCTTCTTTTACCATCTTCCTTGCTCTGCTTCAAAAGCCAAGTTCTATCGGGCTCCTTCAATGTTTAATTTGATGCCTTCTACGCCGTAATGTTCCCAGAAATACACAGGCGTTGATCATGTCCCGGATATTAGCCAGACTTGGACAAGTTTTTGAACAAAATGCCAGATGAACCCTAAGCCAGTCAGATCTGCCAACTCTAAACAATAATTCACCAGTGGATCATATGTCATATCAACATATAGACAGGTAACAATTCCAGAAAGAAATGGAATCAAATTAAAAACAAGTTCCTTACGACATTGTTAGCACTGGCTGAATGATATATGATATATTGGGAACCAATAAATGTTGGCACCCTTAATAATTGGTCTCACTTTTAAAAGGTCTATCAAAAGAACCAGGAAACCAGCATCAATCACACATGCTTAGACAGAGAGGCAATTCTAATACAAGTTGTTGAAATGCCATTTTACGTTTTGATGAAATACCGAAACACATTTTGGTCTTGTTTTCTCGAAAGTACTGACTCAAAAGTCGTCGTTAAAAGGAAATTTGCATACAATCATAGAAAAATGAGGATTTATTGCGAAAAGTCATTTGATGGCACATCTAACACATAGTGTAATCGTGCTGATTACGATCCAGTAAGGTTTATTGCATATTCTTCAAGTAGTGACACCGTGGAAAGTTGACACCGTTTCCCACGAGTAATTAGGCAGGTCGCACTCTGCCCACTTCAGTCAAGCCACAAATGGTTTGATGAGACCAGGATGTCTATCCTTCTGTCGCTTTCGACAAAACGAACACTCCACTAACACAATTACCAGAGCCAAAAGACAGCCTGAAATGAACATGTTCTATTAGAATGGGATAATTCCGGGACGGCTGTAGTTCTTGACCAATATCACATAGGTCGGCTTCCTATCACTTTCTCTATCAAGTTTCACTTTTTGTGGTCCTATCTGTTTCCTACTTTCAAAAAATAGATGAAAGAGCAATCAATCAAACTTATGTGACCAAACGTTGTCTTTCAAATTTCTCTCTTCAAAATATTCATATTTCGATTCATTTCAAGTAACTGATTTCTCTTTCGTGAATTAAAGAGTGCTCCTCTATCTCAACCTAGTTGAGAAAAAAAACCGTCAAAACCCTTCCCCACATTCTAAATACCAGCACCGTCAATTTCATAATATTTTCGTTTACAACATCTTAGAATTCAAGCTTTATCCTCTTAATCAGTTGATGTGTCAGAGATTCCCACGCTAATCAACATGGAAGACGGATACTTCTATCTCAAATAACAAAAATCCGTTCATAGTGAACCGATCCCGCGGGTTCATGGAATGAGGACCTATCAATCAACTACCAATTTTGCTTCCACGCCCAAAAATGGCTGATGTCAGCTTCCCTGTGTACGCGTACATAACTGGTGGATGGTGGTAAGTATCTAGTAATATAATTAGAGACTAATTATTCAAAGTTCCTATTGAGCGCTCTATTTCTTATTTTGAATGTTTGCTGGTGTTTAATTGCAAGAAGATGGATGGTACTAGTTCTTACCTATCCCAAGGATGAAGAAAGATCCTTGCATGTCAGTTACTGTGACTGTGGTGGAGGAACCTTGGCCTCCACGAGCAGTGACCGCACATTCATCATCCGAAGGCCAGTACACATTCTTCCACTTTTCGATCAGACCCGCTTCCATGATTTTGATCAACCTAAGATGATTTTATTTAGTTCTCGGGCATCATGTAAACTGGAACCCTTTACTTACTCTCTGTTAAATTTTGGGATCCACGGGTTATTTTTGGGAAAGGCCAGGGCAACTCTTTCCATGAAAAACTCTTCGATACCAAGAGAGAAGTCGCATTTACCAGTTTTGTTGTATTCATTCTTCATGATGATGTCCAATGTAGTTTTCCATTCAACCAAGGAGTGTCCTTGGTTCTTGATCATTTCCACGATGTCATCGTTGAACACAGTATTGTGAGCAATGGCATCATTGACAATGGTCTGAAATTTCTCCTCTGGCGACTCTCGGAGATATTTTTCAATCACACTGGAGTACGAAAAAAAGGCTATCTTCGCTTCTTTTACTCACACACCTAATGTACAAAACGATTCAATTTGTACCTGTTATTTAGAAGACCCCAGGTTGTTCCTTCACTAGAAGATCGGTCGATGAGATCTTGGACTGACTTGATTGGAACCTCCATTTGTGGAAAGGTCAAAAAAGCCACGAGATTTCCCGAATAAGTAGTGACTGTTACCATAACAAATAACCACCAAAATCCCACAATCAATCGACCACTGTCCGCCTCCGGCATCATTGTTCCACCTTAAATTCGATTACATTGCTTTTAAAGACATCACTTGTTATAAGTAATAATGGATTCTTATTTTCAAACTTTTTTACCTTGCTGAAGGAGCGCCCCATAACAATACCAGATACAATTACTGAGGTGCTTGAGACCGCCGAGACTGGCATCATTGGCTCGGTAATAGAAACTTAAGTTGTGGATGATCCAGAGAATGGGTCCAATGCAAATAAAAGCTATTGCAATGCAAATCCATACCTAAAAGAAATCATGTTTATTCAAACGAGTTGATATAAGGGCAGCACGGCTTGATTGAGCTTTTGCTATTCAGTAATTGTTTGTTTTCTGGATGTTATGTCTTTTGTAAAATGGCCTAAGTTAACTTTAAAATGTCACTAAATGATCTTACCAATGGTGTGAAAGGCTCTACGAACAAAAGGACCCGAGACAGTTCTTGAGGCCTTCGAAACATGAACGTGTAAGCTTGGAGATCAAAAGGTCTAGAAAATTCGACCAACTCTTGCCGCTCTTTGGTGACCGTGAAAGAAGCCGCACCCATAAACAGGTTCGGATCACGTACGATTTGGTCCACTAAACCGTTAAAAGAAGACTCCAGCATAATGGTTTGGGTCGTCGGGATGGATGGGTTTGTGACGACATAGGTAAAGTTGAGCTTTTTGCCGATTTCGTCTATCATGGCAAATACCAAACCAGTAGATTCCACTATTTCACCGTTATCATCTGTCTTCAAAATGGTCCACGGAGGGTACTGAAACACATTGATTCTGAGGTAACCATCGTTAAGACCATTCTTCGACTTTATAATTTAATTCTAGTAACTCGTTATCGACTTGATCCCATGGAAAGACGAATGCTTATTAATACTAAATGCGGATTACCGATATTTTCATGCTAAAAATATAAACGATGCCATGGTATCTTACATGAACTGATGTGACCGATACTGTTCGTCCTCTCAGTCCTCCCTGAACGTGGGGGAAAATGTGGTCAGAAAATGTGAACCCTATTTGAGGGTTCCACATGGCCACTTGTAAGGCCTCCACCCGATTGGTTCCCAGTACCTCGGCTGCTTGAATCTTCCAGTTTTGACAAGTATTACAATCGACCTGAGAGTTCATGCCGGCCTTGAACGTGTCCATGATATCTTGAATCCTCTCCATTTTCGTAGGCTTTAGAAGGTTAAACTCGTCTTGGCTGGCATTTTCAAATGACTTAAACAAGGCCGAGGTCTTTTCGATCCAAGTGTCCACAAAAAGGCTGGGTGCGAAAGTTTCCACGCACGCCGATATTGCCTGGGGATCAAAAAGTCAGTTGGATGATTAAATTGCTCATGATATAAGTATCAATTTGGAAACAAAGACTCAACCTGACATTCTGTTCCTCCTGAGGCATTGTAAGCAAAGGCAACGTTAGCACCATCTACCACTGTGCTAAGGCTGGACACAAACTCGACGTCTTCCATGGTGGAATCTGGCACCATAAAAAGGAAGTTGTTGTCAATAGTGAACAGATTCATGTTCTTAATCTGGAAAATCACACTTTTCATGAAGATCAAGACCAATTCATAACCTATCGTGTTCTCTATCAAGTACCAAACTCATGGTTGAAGACACCATGTCCTTGGAGATGATCATAACATTGTTGCCCTTGGTGATCAACTTCTCCATCTCTAAATTCATGTTCTCGTCCTTCATCATTTGGTGGGCAGCCACAGACATAGTCTTGCCGAATTCAGACTTCATGTCATTGACGTATCTTTCGGGCAAGGTCCCATCACTAAACAGGTTAACCGATTTCCACGGGAATTGTCGAGACATGAGCAAATCCACGGTGAGCTGATGGATCACCGTGGAATCTCCCACCCGTGGAAAAACAGCCGAGGTGGACATCTCAGATCGATCACAACCGGGATCTACATTCATGATAGACATTGAATTTATCGGGTTGGGTTAAGATTTTGCACTTGAATACAATAGATAAGTAAATTCGTCTAAAATTCTTTTAATTTCATCGGGACTCACCAGTAAACGCCAGTAAAGCCATGTTCTTGGATTTCAATTTTTTTTCCAGATCTTGAGTGCCCTTACAAGACAACCATGACAAGACTGCGTCGAAATCTGGGACGAGAGTTGAACAATGGGATTAGATTATCAATAGGAACACTGAGCAACAGAGAGAGCAGACATAATATAACTTACCTTTTGTGATGATTTTAGTATTGGATGTGGCTTGAAATTTAATTCTGCCCACGAGTAGTCCTGTGGCATTGGCATTCTGGAACGCTTCTCTCAATTTGCCCAATTGATTGACTGCCCCAGGGCTCTTGTCATGGACAAACACTGGAACACATAAGAAGAGAGCAACCAATGAGTGATGTCATTCACAAAATAGCGACACGCCAGAGAGTTTAGGACCCACCGAATCGTTGCGTCTCGAGTTGGACTTGGAGCGAATTGGGGATCAAAAATGCCAATCCAATTAGAGCATAGAGTGGGCACCCCAAGTGCCTGGGATGAGAAACAAAAGAACCACCTCCATCCATCTCGTTCACTGGGCCACTAAATAGTGGACTTCACTTTTTCCTCTCTCTCTCTCTCTTGTTGCTTTTTAGACTCGGGAAGATCGTGGTTGAGGAAGCGTACAGTATGAATCAAATATTTAAGCACCGTCGAGTCATCGATCCTTCAGCCAGAGGTTCTATGATAACGAGATTGACATTTACATAGAAATTATTTATTCATTAACGTGGCCTGGACTCATTGGCTCCGTGATATATAACTCCATATTTTGGATAAGGCAAGGTAATGCTAAAGCAAATTATCAACCTGATAAACGAAATGGTGTTTTGGGTGTCACAAATGGAAGAAACTTGTCTTCATAACAAAGAAATCATGATCATACCTTGATCAAAACTTTGATCGATTCTCTTTTGGCAAGAATCTAGCTTCCCGCAACTTTGAAGGACAAACTTGAGGTTGGAGCCACGGAGCAGGCCTTTAATAACCTTTAAATGCTAGGATCAGATTGGAGCTGTGCCATATGAAAGAGCAGTGGATAAAAAGGTAGAATCTCTTGATATTGGTAGAATGAATTGGCATGCGACGTTTCCTCATCCATTCTATTGTCGACAAAACTAAAAGGTTATTAATCAACCACTTGGCTTCTCGTGGTTTCTGGGACTTCACACGGCTTTCTTAGATGCATTGCATATCTTAAACCGATTCCGAAACACCTGCTAACCTTCATGGATATACTGCGTTGTGCGCTTGGTCAGATGAATTATTGAAACAGAAAATGGCATGCAAAGGTTTGTTGGAGAACATTAAGGTGAATTAGGCAATAACAAATTTCAATTTGTCGAGACAATTAATTTCGCAACTTGAGTTAAACCGCATACCAGAATCATTTTGTAATTCATCACAGTTCATGACACAATGTATCGTATTCATTCTGCCACAAGTGCATTTAAAAACTTTCCAGCTGATTTTTCTCACATCTTCGACTCAAATTCTAATGATGCCTTTGCACAGCATGTACACCGTTGGGGACATCTGTGTGTAACAATTTTCGACGAAAAGCTTTATTTGTTAATTCGGCAAATACTAGTAATCCAGGGGGGTCATATTGGGTGATGAACGAGACCAGATGTCTTTGGGGGAGAGCTCGATGAAATTGGTCTCAAGGTACCATTGTGTTGTTCTGGCCTTATGAGCAGGCTTTAATCAACATATTGTCGAATGTTGTGATTGCCTTTAGGATAGTGTTCCTTGTGCCAACGTAGCACTTTACTTTTCAAAAGGTTCCGGAAGTCATTGGAATTGATTTTTATCTCGGTATCAATAAAGAATGGGGGATTAAATCCAACATCGCTGAAACCTATACCAGAACCATTACCTTAGGTTGATTTTTGGTTCTTTGAAAGGTTACGACTTCCCAAGGGACATCACAGATTGGTCTGGATTGAAAAAAGTTGTCATTTTGGCAATTGGAGATAGCATCGACATACAGCAACTTCTCATCGGTAAATTCCGTAACAGTGCGTGGGTGATATTTAATAGAAGATTCAAAAGCGTACAAGTGCCCTCAAATTGAAGTGGTGATATGAAGTTAAATGTCGTCTCACCGCAGCTCTGTTTCTTTAGTCCAATATAATGTTTCAGAACCTTTCTCAGTGTTTTATGTCTCATATTGAAATCTCAAGCAAGGACACCAACAATACGACGGAAATTTCGACAAACACGGGCTGTGACTGCTTGAATGATCCCAATTCAGATCGATATTCCCAATGTAGAATAACTCACCATTACGGCAGCTCAAAACAAACAAACCAATTTTTTGCTACTTCTATGGTTTTCGCTTAAAGTTGAAAAAAGTGGCCTCAATTCTACGTTTCGGATTCAAACATTGCTTGACTCAAATTTTTACATATTCTGACCAATTTCACCCCTTGATTATCTATTATGTTCCATCATCTCCACCTTTCTTGACTATGCATTTCAAGCTTGTAAAGATTAAATGCCGAAAACATTTATTATGTATTGCTTTCCAGTGGATTACCAAAATGTGGAAAAGAGCTGAAATTTCTTTCCTTTCCTTTGGAATGCTTTAGACTTGTGGTAGATTAAAGTAGTTGATGCAGTACAGTAGTAACATTCCCCTTGCTATGCTTGATCGCAAAACTATTCAATAAATTTAATGAAATGCTTTGTTCATGGTAAGTAAAAGGGTTTTATTTAGTACTCGCTCAGCCTAGTTGTTTGACCCTCTGGAACACAGTTTCATTTATAAGATATGTATTCAATTTCAAGTAATTACTAGTGTCAAGCATACTTATTTGTCAAAAGGGGCTTTTACAGCTTCATAAGTTAAACAAGAGTATAATAAAATAGCTAGGGCTATTATTGGTTCGACATTGAGTACTAAATTAAAAAAGCTCAAATTTCCAATCCTAACTAAAACTTAAAGAAATTGTGCAAATTCTGTGACCATAACGAACAGACGCTTGTAATTTGAAGCGTAATATTGGACTTGATATTGACCATTGCATCACCATATCATTTCAATCGTGTTCTTACATTTCATTCGATTTCTATGGGGACGTTTAGGCAAGCTCTTGCAAGTTGGTTTGTTTATTGGTACCAGTGTCAGTGATGCAATTTTAGGGCTTCAAACACGGTTTTGAGAAGCTGACCCTTCTTTCACATTGCTACAGACATGAGGAAAGTCATCTTCGTTAAAACCAGTTTGAAACGCAAATTTTGCATCACGGGCATTGGCAGGCAAGTTTGCTTGCTGGTACCAGCGCTTGCCTAAATGTCCGATCGAAGTTTCTTCTGCCCAAACTTTGTAGCCCTAAGCCCCCCTCTGGTCGCCATGAGCCCCACGCATCTTTTAGATCGTATGCTCAGGTGGCGGCCAGAGTTCCTTCTTCCTCTTCTCCCCTTTTACCCTCTCCTCAAAGGTTCTCTTATCCTCCACCTAAGGTTAGTTT